>NC_052572.1:59504781-59642281 GCF_016699485.2 Gallus gallus | reverse complement strand
CTGTGCACATAATTAGACTGAAAGAAGAGCACTTCATCCAGAAAATCACTATAAACTGAGCTTCATTAAACGTAGATATTAGTTAATTTAAAGGAAGAAGTTATTTTTCATTGATATATTTTAATGGGGGTATGTCTGGTTGTCTTTTCTACACTAAGGAGTATAAACGTGTGCAGAGTTCTTGGTTAATGTATCCCTGCTAGGAGAGAAAAATAGATTACCATCACTCACAGAGTAATGCTTTAATCTCTCAGGGAAAAAAATGCAGGATATCAAACACAAGAATTTATGATAGTGAAGAGCTAGTAGAAAACTGAACTTTACTGTTACATTAAACATTTTCCTACTGTTCTGTGGCATGGGTAATAGAAATGTTCACTTCTTCAAGCAGGCAACAGAACTTTTACCTGTGTCATGTTCTACAAATTACATGATAAATGTAGAGAGATAGTGGAAATGATTCTATGATTGTAAATCGGTTATTCTCTATTGGAGTTAGTTTTGCACAATGAGGTTTTGTTAGAAACAGTAAGAAAAGAGAGATTACAGTTGGCATGTGTCAGAAAAATTACATCTGAAGAAACAGGTTAGGCCAGTATTCAGTGTTGCTTTTGGCTCCAAAATGATAACATCATTTCTTAAAAATCTTGTTTCACTTTTGTATGGCTCATTCAGTTATTGTTGAATACTAGATGATGAAACAGCCCGTGCATCCTAAAAGTCTGTGTTTTGAGAATGCCATCTTTGTAGAGAGGTTATGAAATGTGAACGGGGTTTCGAAAGTTGAACTTTGATCAAACATAGAAAGGGCTGTTCTGTAACTGGCTGCTTGCTGAAAAGTTCATTTTCTGGTCCAGTAGTTAGATGTGAGAACAATGCAGTTTTGAAATCAGTGTCCAGCCTCCTGCTTTAAGTCCAGAGTACAGAATATGCCCATGTTATATATGTATATATATGTATATTTGTGTACTATATAAATTTTGGAGTATTCTGAAAGCACTTTGATGTTGTTGCTTATTTCTTTTGTAATATTTCTGTTATCCTGCCCTAAAATAGAAGCCCTGGTGGCAAATGAAACAAGAGTCATCACGCTGTGCGTGAAAGAACTATGTAATCAAAATGCCAGGAAAAACACCATCACTGTATTTGAAAGACAGATTGACAAAGGGTATAGGCTATGCCAGCTGTTTTATGACAGTGCTTTTTACAGGGCTATCTTGCAAAAAGGCATGAAGAAAAGCAAAAAAAAGGAAAAGATTCAAAGCAATCTGGAATTAAAACATATATACAGCCTGTCAGTAGCATTGTAGCATAATGCAGTAAAGTTGTAAGAGTGAGGTAGAGCAGGGCAGTATATTTTAACAGAAGACAAACACTTGTTCTTAACACATTACCAAGGTGATACAAAGATAAATAAATCTTATTCCAACAGTTCATGTTCACAGAGCTAGCCAGAGTAGTGCTCCAACGGTGTGCAATGGCAGAGCAAATCTTTCTCAAGATACAGAGCAAAAGAGTTCTTGCTCTATTGGTCTTGAGGTAAAGAAGTTAATTCTCAGGCATCTACCCACGAGAATCGGTGACAAAATGATCTACATGGCAGAAGATCTACTTATCCCAAGATGTATAAATGTATATTTCCCAGGGAATTAGGTTAGCATCAAGAGAATCGTATTCCCTCTACACTCCTTTGAAATTTGGTTTTAAGCTACCTGGTGGCTCTCTTAAAAGACAGATGGAATTTGGGGCTCAAACATCATCTGAGATTAGACGGTGTTGTTGTCTTTTTACCAAACTCTGCACATGTGCTATATCCTGTATATCCCGTGTGCGCTCTGCATGCTGCAACAGCTAAAGCTCAAAATGGGACCCTGCTTCTTGCATAGGCAGTAGCTTTAGCAGATTGAGCCAGAACATGTTTATCTTCCTAGCCAAGCTTAGCTTGTCTCAGTTAGAAATTGCTCTTTACATCGTGGATGGTTCCCCTGTAAAGAAGTACAAATTGCACCGTATTATTCTTATTTTATGCAGATTCCATATGTGACATGCATGGATTGCAATTCATGCAGTTTTATTGGGAAATGACTTGGAATAGGGCATGAGTCATTTGTGATCTTTTCAATTAGAAATAGGAATGCATTTTTCTGAATTATTATCCCCATATTATTTTGTAGCATGAAATTGTTGATGATGCTACCTACTTTTCTAGGATGAAGTCCTGACCCAAGAAAAGATCTGGTATTGATCTTTGTGGAGCCAAATTTCCACTCTCAGAATTGGATTCTATTTAATGCAAATTCTTATAAAAGCTAATAGAAAGGATGAGAGTTACATTTCCTGATGGAAAATTAGATTTACTGAATAAGCAACAGACCGTGGGAAAGCAGGAATAATAAAGAGGAGTTGGAAGATGGAGACAAATATATTGGGAAAAAAAAAGATCCTGAAAAGGAAAGCTGACAAGTAGTGTATGAAATCAAGATGGGAGAAAGAGGAGTCTGGAGATATACATGTAACAGAGGCACTGTAGCTTAAAAATTGCATGGTGGTAATAATAGAGAAGATTAGGGAGTGAAAAAGGAAAAATCTCTGAGCAGCAAAAAAAAAAAAAAAATAGAAGAAAATTTCAAGCTGATGTTACATATACATTTTAATGTAATATAGTCACATTTTACTTCACAAGGGATTTTCATATTTAGAAACATTGTTTATCTCCAAAACCAGGATAGAAGAATCCCTCTGAACATTTTGCACAGGAAGGAATTCACAAGAAATCTAGAACATTTTTGAAATTTTCTGAAGGTTATTTTCTTCTAGAACAGAATGACTCTCCTAACCTCATTAAAAAAGAGCTAGTTTTTGATTTGAAGCTACTTAGTGCTATAAAAGACAGTAACTCTAATCAAGTATATAGATTCATTAAGGGCCATACTAGGTCTATGTCAAATATGTGACCCTCCAATCTGCGTGCAGTTAGCTGAGGCAATACTATCTCCTCATTACTATCTTGAATTTATTGTCCATGAAATAGGCTGTTGCCTGCTTTTCTATCAAAACAAATATAAAGACTAATCTGGCACATAAAAATCTAAGTCAGAAAATTGATTCTTACCAGCAGATCTAGCTATGTTTTTAATAATAGTCTTTTGAAACTGTTGATATTTTCCACAAAAGTAATAACACGTTTTATTTTTTTTTTTTTTTTAGGGATCATTTATTCAGAGCGGGTTCTCATGAATTTCATGCAAAAGGAACCAACTATGTTATGAATCTCTTATGTACAACATAATATGTTCAGAAGGTTTAAAATATGTGAGTCCATTGATGTACACAAGCCACGGAAGCTGGGAAATAAAATTATGAGAAAGAAGATTTATAGGAAGCTTAGTCTCCCAAATTTTAGAATGGACACTGTTCTGAGATATAACTGGGGAGAAAAAGAAAAAAAAAAAAAAGAAAGAAAGAATAAAAAAGAAAAAAACTCACCCTCATCCTAAACTATGACCGAAAAAAAAATGTTTTCATTCATCCTGATTTAAGTTGTCCATTGCATATTTGCAATATCAACACTATATCCATAAATTAATCTATTTGACTTCATAGGCAACTACTTTCTAGAAAAAAAAGTAATACATTTCCTCAAAAATACTAAAATATAAGCTGTAGTTAACACCAACACCACATTCAAAACAAACAGTGAAGCCTGAACTCATTTCTCAGGTTGCAGACTATTGTGTACTATTTGATTACACGGAAGTTTATTCATTATATCCTCTTTTGAATATAAGCATGATTCTTTGGAATTGTTAAAATTTCACTCAACTTGAAAATCAACTGAGTAGTGACACCTTTGTAAGCAAAAGTATTTTTCCCCCACAAAAAGAAAATCCAGTTCACAGTACTTATAATTCCTGTATCATTTGGGTGGGTAGGTGTTATCCATTCTGTTGTTTTTGATTACGCTTTTCTAATTTGCAGTAGTGAAGTAGTTGTTTTTGCCCCGTGAGTTTGATTCTCAAAATGTGTGATTTGTATGCCAGAAGTGTAGTAGAATTTTTGGTTTATGAAGGCAAACTTTTTGTCTCATGTTAGAGCTATAAAAATCAAAATGTATATAGTTATTCAGGCTCAGGATGATCTGCTCACCCCTTTCTTGCCTCCTAAAGATACCGAAGGTTTTGGGAAAGTGGTACTTCCACAAGCAATTATGCAAAACTTTGTTTTTTAGAAACCATCATGCTTCTGTTCCTTTCTGCAAAACTCACAAATTCGAAGAAGTAGAAATTTATCTCTTTCACCCCAGTGCTGCAACTTATTTTTTTTTTCCCTTAAATACACAATTTTATTAGCAAAAAAAAAAGAAAAAGATTGTCAGTATTCCTGGAGGCACTCAAGGACAGGTAAGATGGGGACCTGAGCAACCTTGTCTAGTGGGTGGCAACTCTGCCCATGGCACAGGGGTCTACTCTCCCTTCCAAACCCAAACTGTTCTTTGACCCTGCGATTCAATAACTGCTTATACTCATAGAATCATAGAATGGTTTGGGTTGGAAAGGACCTTTAAGATCATCTACTTCCAACCCCTCTGCTTTAGATAGGGACACCTCCCACTGGACCAGGTTGCTCAAAGCCCCAGCCAGGCCTTGAATGTTTCCAGGGAGGGGGCATCCACAACCTCTGTGGGCAACAAGTTCCAGTAAAGAATTTCTTCCTAATATCTAGCCTATCTACTCTTTTCCAGTTTAAAGCTAATTCCTCTCATCCTGTCAATAAGTGCCCTGATAAAAAGTCCCTCCTCGGCTTTCCTGTAGGCCCCCTACAGGTATCCAGTGTTCTCATTTCAAAGTTTCTCTGCATCCTAAATGGGAAATTTCAGCGTGTTTCTGCCCAGACCTAGCTCTCCCTATTCCTATGTACTTTCCATTCATTTTAACCAATCTAATTACAGAATTGCTCTCTATGTATAATTCCAGATAGAGCAGCCCAGCTTCAAGGCTCAGATCACATCTGAATTTAGTGGTTTCACGGGTGTTCATGGACTTTATGTGGCCTTTTACTTCATTTGGGATAAGATGCTATATTTATTTTAGTGAAAGTTTATTTCATTTACCTCATCAAAGCAGAGTGCAAGATAGCTTCAGAGCCACTTGTAACGCAGTTCATAACAGTTCAGGAGCTCAAGGGCATGGGTCTTCAGATGTTAAGGCAGCCAAAAGGTGTGATTTTAAGTCACCTTTATTCTATCACAGAGTTCTTCTATTTCAGTGGGTTAAAACAAAACTTTCCTGAAGGCTATACTGAGGAAAGTTTGCTACTGGCTATCCTTTAAGAATTCATTTATCCTTAAAATAGCAGGTTACAGGAGCTGTGCTTTTAAAAGGTGTTCTCTGGAGGTGTGTTGGTGCATGGCTTAGCTGGCTGTGCAAAGTTTATGGGTGGGATCATTCACTCAGCACGTGCTACCTTCTCCCCAGAGAAGCATGTAGGAGAGCAAACTGTCCACCTGAATCCACAATATTTCTCTTATTTTCTGGAATCTGACAGATTTTTGACATAGAGAATAACTATGAAGCCTGAGCAAATTTATCAGACTGTGTGCCAGAGTTTTCTGAATTGTAAAGTTTGAGGTTCATATTTCTGCTCTAGCTGGAGAGGAGCTAGCAGTGTTAGCACCTGGTAACTCATTTTGCTGTCTCTGTGACAGGGTACAGTTGTTCTTCAAAGTGCTGTAACACCCTTATGGAGGGTATCACACCTGCTGTGAAAAACTGAGATTTATTTCTGGTTGGGGATGGGAAAGAGAGAGGTCAGTAAAAGAGGAGGACTGGACCTCAGGCAAACGGCAAGTGCTGAAAGATTGTAGAAAGGGGGAAAAAAGACAGCACATATTGCCTGTGTAGTGCAGCAATTCTTTGTGAGCATTTTATAAGACAATTGAAATGGGTAACGTTTGAACTATTTGTGTATCTGAACTACTACACTGTTTTTAAGTTCTGTTATTTTTCTCTTCAATTTTCATAATATTTATCTTCCTTTCCATGTTTTCACAGTGCCTGTTATGTTATTGATGGCACTAGAGCATGTATATGGGTGATCCCGTAACCTTTACTGCCCTTAGTTGTGCTGTAGGAGCATCATACTGCGTGTGATTACCTTCAGTTCAGGAAGAAAACAGAGTCCACACATTTTAGTTTTGCTGCCTTATCACTTCAGGTAGAAGACAGAATTTCTAATCTGATAACAGTGTGCATCCCAGGCTGGCACAGGAGTCTGTTTATACAGGCTATGGGTGGTTTAAGAAACCTCTGAACTGTCACGTACCATCTGAATTAATGAGGCCATATAGGTCTAAGGTCCCTAAAAAAACCCATCTAGATTAGAATCGATTAATCCTGCAGTAGGCTGCATGGTATTATGAGTGACAACAGATGTAGGTTTTGTTTCAGCATAATTTTATAAAGATCATCAGCTGTAATCTTTAATTAGTGGTGATCACCCATATCTTGACTGTGGTGAAAATTTCTCCAAAACTACAAAGCTATATTTTTTGAAAAGCAAATTTTTGATGAAAAATAAAAGTCAGAGGTAAGATTTATGATAGGAAATGTGTTCAGAAGATTCAGCATGTCCAATATAGGCAAGTAAAATACAAAACCCTTCAAATATTTGAATTATTGGCATGAATTGATATATCTGTATTCTTCATGTACTTCCAGCTTCCTACTGAAAAAGTCAGTATTTCATGTGAGTAAAATTAACTGTAAAAATCAACATGTGACTGGGAGACAGTATAACTAACATATAGATGTGCTTCAAACCAAATGTACATGTTTTAACTCTGCTTATCAATTAAGAATTCAGAAATAGTATTGACCAGGACTCACAACTGTTGTCTCTGTAATCAGCTGATACAAAACCTGGGACCCAAATACTCCCCAAACAGATACACTGAAATCTAAACCCACATCTTTTGTACATGGAGCACTGAAAATATACTATGTGGTAAAAAAAAAGAGTGAAAACGTAAACTTAAAGAATCATTTTGGCTTGTTAAATATTGCACATCCTGTAACTCTGCGTAAGTAATTCCATAAAATAAATTGATAACTTGCTAGCATGCCATCTAAATGACTCATTACCTGTTTGCATGGTGTTCTTGGTGTCAATTAATAAACAGTGCTTCAGGTGAAGGAATTCAGTCTGAATGATGGGCTTTCCTCAGTTATAAGACCTTTTTAATTTTTGTTCTCTTATATCATATCCTGATAAACAGGCAGTCATCACAAAACCTATCAGGCATCTAGCCTTTAATTTCTCACCCTTCAATGTTAAATGGTCAAAATAAGAGGTTGTTTTAGAGTGATTACTGTGACTATAATGAGGCCTGACACTTGTGACACTTCAGCCATGCAGCCACCAGCAGTTCCATCACAACAAAGGAGCTCTGCACACAACACACTGTAGTGGTCGGGAGAGCTGTGAGTTTGCAGCTTTGCACAGCAGGTGTGGCCGCACATCTCTGCACCCCTAAACACACACACTCATCCAATCTGACAGATCAGACAATAGCACAAAAAAAATGCATCACTGAGGCTTAAACAAAGACTTCATCTCCAAAGAGACAGAGCTTTGTGCTTAATGTGTTGCCACTGCTAAATTTTCCAAGTGGAAAACAATGTATATTTTATTAATGAAAAACAAATTGAGGCAGTGATGACAAATGCATTGGGTTTGGTGGGGTTTTTTTTGTTTGCTCGTTTGTTTGTTTGTTTGTTTTTGTTTTTTGACATTTGAAAAAATGTGTATTCTCTTTCCTTTTAATATTTACCTCCGTACCATCCTGCAAATGATTTTGTTAATTAGTTGTATCTTCTGTATGCTTCACACAACAAATGCGAGGAAGCTAGGGGACCACACTAAGAAAGATTAAAAATCCATCACACAAGTGAATACGATTAGCAATCTTTCGTATATAAATACCTTCTTTTTTCTTTAATACCTATTTAGACAGAAACACAATTGTATGAGTCTTTAAAGTCATCACTACATTGGTGCTTGAGAAATTTATTTTTAAAGGAGGAAAATATAGGAAACCTAATTTTCTATTCAACTTAACAGCAACAGAGCATTAAAAAGTGAAGCTAGAGATGTGCATATTTACCATATGGGAATGAACTGGGCATTAATGGGCTCTGGAGGCTTATTTGGAGACAGCTGCACTTATCATGAATCAGGAAAGGGAAATAGCAGCCCTGGTGCGCTGTAGGTCAGTTACAAATGTCGACTTCAGAGAGCTATAAATCTCCAGCATTACTTCAGCAGCCGACTCTCAGAACACCCTTCTAGCGTTTTCCTATAATTTAAAGATTATGTAAGGTGTATAGTGAGCGTGTTCGATGAAAATATTAATTTAGAGATAAATCCTGTAAATGCTCTAAAGCAGCAGCTTCTGCTGAGCAGGATCATCTTCTGGTACATTTCAAATAGGAATTGCTGCTAGTTTTGTCAACAGTAGGAGGTCATGGAACGCTGCCAAATAAAACACGGCCTTTTTCAATAAAATGCTTTCAGTTCTAAGTAGTCACAGAATATCTTCCTGTACTGTTTTATTACTGATATTTAAACTTTGATATATTGTTTTATACTGACAGTTCCTTGAGTTGGAAATCTTAATCGTGAAATAAGCTGGAGTAAAAAGCAATTAATCACAGTTAACTCCTTCTGGCATGTCCAAAAAAAAAAAAAAAAAAAAGTATTTTGTTGTTGCCTCTGAATGTTTTAAAGGCATTATCCTGGCTCACAGATTTTATACCCCACTGTGAGGCTGCTGGTTTTCAAAATCCGATATTTGCATGTTGAAGTTTAGGGCTTTTAAGAAAAGTAGCAAAACTTCTTAGCAAATTAACATGTTAATTACTGTGAAATAGAAAGGGGGCTGTATTGTTTTAACTCCATCAGCATGAGCTACAGGAACAGACTTTTCAGCATATGATAATAGAACCTTGTGGGTATGTATGCAGATTATTTGGTTTCTGCCTTGTTGATAAGATTTTTTGTGAAACATCAGGATAGTGAAAAAAGACAAATGTGGAATTTCCAGTCTTTCCTACAAGACAGAGTGAAAACAAGGCTAACTGACACATTTCCTGTGATGTCACCTGACCTGTTTATGCTGTTAGTTGTATGTTCTAGGTTAAACTGCAATTTTGAAGTAGTTTGCCCTTCCCTCCTGGAATCTGCACTGATTGATTGCACAAATCTTCACTCATTTCAGGAGGAATGCCAGTAAAATGAGATCCTATTGAGAAGTGACATATATAAAAACATATCTGCAATTCCTTAACCTTTGGGAAAACTAATGGATTAACAATTGCATGGGGTGTTTGATATATGCAACTTCTCAAAGTCTGGCTCATTATACTTCAGAATCAAAACATTCACTGCCATAATGCCCCAAAACTGACCAGTTGTGAATGATCACAAGGCGCAGTAGAAATCATACATTTTTTACTTCCAGAGGTGATGAATTATACTGCAGAATCTTTCTAACTACTGCGATTCGAGTGCTGGAAACCTTTTATATTGTGTTAGCTCATGGCATAAACCTTTTCCAGAGTCTCCTCTTTTCTGAAACTCTCCTTTTCCATGAAGCTCTCCTTATCCTTCCCACATTAGAAACTTTTCAGCTATCACAGCTCCATTTAATTCTGCTGCCTGGAAACGGCACAGTAACCTTTCTGTGTTGTTGGTGTGGCAAAGAATTTTCACTGGTACTGATGAACAAGTTACCTGTTCAAAGAAACAGTTCAAACAAGCTTCTTCCTTCTTAGAATTATGCCAGTGTGCCATTGTTTGGAACACGCCGACTAATCTCATAATTCTTTTTCCACTCATGACTAATGTACTTGACAGTGTCCCATACCTGATTCACACAAACCTTCTTACTTTTACAGTAGGCTTGATAAGGACTAGTTAGTGACAGGAGATTTTGTTACCTGGGCATCTTGATTCAACCTGGGAGAAGACTCTTTCATCTAAGGAATCAAAAGAGCTACTATTCTTTGAAGAGATAGATAGACAGACAGACAGACAGATTTAAAATTTAATTCTACAGATAAAGATTGTATCATACTGTATACTTACAGGCCACACTGATTACACAGGCATAAAAAACCTTAATATTGATATATCCTAATTTCACTATATATCACTCTGCAATCATAATGTTTTTATACAGATTTGGTGATTTTTTAATCTTAGAAAAAGAGAGAAAGACCCAAAAATTCTATCTACTTTTGTGGTTTCCTATCTCTATATTTCAGTAGAAGGAAAGGAAGATACAAGGCTCAAAGACCCATATCTTTTGCTGACAGAGTAACAGATAGCAACAGCAGTGAAGTAGTTTTACAGAGTCTTTTGGGGGGATAGACACAGGGGCCATCCTTCATCCTTCTCCTCACCAACACCGACTTACCCCATCTCTTCCATCTCTTTCATTCTACTCTTCATCTTCTGGCTTACATAGCATCTTCTTTACCTTGGGCTTAGGAAAGAGTTCTCAACTTTCACCCTGTTCTCAAGCTGGCTTCCCATGCAGGCTGAATTGTCTTTCAAGTGACACTGTCCTAGCAGTTCTCCACCAGCCACCACCAGTTACCATGTTTGATCTCTCCACCCTCCAGTCCATATTTATTTGCATGTATGTTCTCACTTGGTTGTCAGCCCTTCACCTATCTGACATCCAGCACCTCATCTTTCTCCAGCTCTCATCTGATCTCACTAGCCCCTGCTCTCCCATCACTTGATTTTCAGTTCCACTGGCTCATGATTCCCACCTGCTGCTTCAAGGCATCAATTCTTTTTAGAATAAGTATTGTCAGAGTACATTAACAATACAAAAGCATATAAATGTTACCCAACCTCATTAGATGTATTCTTTTGGTTGATACTTCATATAAAATTGTCTCCTGAGGCAAAGAACCAGACTGAAAGATTTCAGCTAGAAAGGTTAAAATTTAGTAAAATTAAAAATGATTTAATTATAGTAAAACTATGGGAAATGTCAAGTAAATTAAGCCATAACAGGAATATTGGGTAAACCTTGATATAATAAAGATCACATTATGTTGTGTTTGCATGTAAGATAAAGGGAAAGATAGGATACAGATATGTAAGTGTTAAGTAGATTGTTATTTTATACAAACAATTCGTTTATTTTGTTTCTGTTGTGTTTGTAGCTTTATAATCTCTGCTGACTCTAAAAAATCTGCAAAACAAAATTAAGCTAGGTTTGCCTGAATTAGAATTTTTTGTCTTGGGTTTCAACTTGAGTTTTCTTTATCGCCAGTGAAGAAGGAGATGGACTGAGCATCAACAGATGAAGTTCTCACAGCTTTCAGACTTCCCTCCGGGCAGTTCATTGCCTGCTCTGCATTTGCACAGTAGGGTTTTTGAAAATTACTGGGGATCTGACAGAAAACCAGGTATGAGTCTGGCAATGCATTCTGACAGAGGACTGCCTGTTTCAGGATTTGGGGGAAGAGGCGAGGCCTTATAAATGTATGCAAGCTTACGTTCTGCTTTGCAGAGCACCACCTTTGATGATGTCTCATTACTGTGATGAAAATTCTGTTTATTAGAAAAGTCCAGACTGGCGGTTTGTGTAGAAGCTCATCTTCCACTGGAGCTACTGATGTGCAGCTCTGCTACACAAGGAGATGTGCCAGTAGATTCTAATAGTTCCAGATACACCAGCTTGATTTGTCTTTACCAGCTCCTACAGGGCAGTGCTTTCATCTTTATTAGTGAATACGCTATTGTTAGGGTAATTCTAGTGTAGCTGCACAAATGAAGCTGTCCTTGGAGTGCTCCCAGAGCATCAGGGTTGGTGGTTGCCTGTCCTCAGCTGCCTTACACTTACACTGCATAAATGGCACTTTCTGCATAGATCACATACCTGGTCACTGCAGTGGGGCACCTTGCTGATGTCTAGGCTCACATCATAAATGTTCTATGGATCCACATCATGTAAAATGTGTTCAACTACAAAACAATATCAGATTTTAAATTAACAATAATAAATGCTGGATGTTTGCACTAGGGCTTATACTTTCAACAGAGAGATACTAAAATCTTGCTTAGGAAAATTAAATGCAAATATTTCAGTATTTACACAGCTTTGTAAGAAAGTACTTCAAGCAAAAATAGTAAATGGTGTGAGTACAGCAAGGGCATTACTGGTGCTCCCTGTAATTGTCATTACTCTTCAAAACTAATGGACTGGAAATGACAAAGAAGATATCTGGTTATTGGGTAAAATTTAGAACCGCAGACCAAATTTTTCAATGAAAAGAACAAGCTGACTCAAAACTACAGATACCATAATAATGTATTAGTAAGAATTCTTAATGAACTTTATACCAATCAAATTGTTATTCCAGCTACAAATTAAGCAATAGATCTGGAGCTCATCAGCATTCAATCCACGTAAGCTACTTGACATCTGTTGGTTGGTTTTAGCTGACCAGGTGAGTATCTGAATGAATGAATGAATGAATGAATTAGACCTTTAAACAGTTCTGTGTTCCATAATGAACTCCTGAAGATGAAGATGATGATGAAGCTTTGTTAATTATGATGATGAAGTGTAATAGGCATGAAAAGTTGGGCCCCTATTACTGACCTGGAAAATGAACATAGTCCTTTATATGCAAAAGATCATAATTCTTATGTCTCTAATGTGCTCAAGCAATACCTAACTATACTAACCATCTATATGGTCTTCCCACCTGTGTGAAAATTATACAACTGCTTAAACACACACACACATATATATATATATTAACCTTAGAGATATCTGAAGAATATAGCACGGGAAATGAGGAAGAAACAACCCTGTAGAGACGAGGGTCAGTGCAGGAGAATTTCTTTGCCAGTGACAGTAATTGGTGAGCTATGTCCCTCTTCTTATCCCAGTGTATGAGGTTTTCCATTGCATTTTCTCTCTCTGTCCTGTTAAGCAGAGAGTGAGAGAGCAGCTTGGTGGGCACCTGACAACAAGCAAAGTTAACCCACTACACACACCAAGACAATTGTTTTGTTTTTTTTTTTTTTTGCTATCAGCTGCCCACCTAGTGTGACTGCCTCTAGTGCCCTATTCTTCTGTCTCTGTCCTTGCTGCATCAATAGATTTGTTTTAGACAACTAGTTCGGAACTAGCCATTAAAACTAACATAACCTTTTTTTCCAGATCTGTTGTCTCTGCAGATTCCTCCTGAGTTCTCCATCCAAATTTGTCCCAGAACGAAGAACCTTTGGCTGCTAGAGTCCTTGGCCAGGCAACTACCACCGTTCACAGCTCAGGTTGCAGGCTTCTCTGCAAGATTGCTTACCAAACACAAACAATTACACTTCAGGCATGTAAGACATGAAGTCAGTGTGTTTGACCACATTCCTAGGGCTTAATTGCATCAAAACATATCACAGTAATAACCAGTTTGCCATTTAGTGAGAGCTGGAATCATGCTACAGAAACACTTTGGTAGTTGTTCTGTCTTGCTCCCTCTGGTATGAGAGATCTTTTTCCAGTTTTTAGTGAATGGAGACCAGGATTTTGTAAAATTTAACAGTAGATATAAAATAGGTAGTCAGAAAATAAAGCTGAAGTATAAAAGCCAGTATCAGGTCAGTCTTAATTGCAAAAATAAGCGTTGCTTGTGCATGCAGGTATGACTATTGATGACAATCTGAAAAATAAATATTAAATAGTCTGTTTTTTTTTAAAAAAAAAAAAATCTACATGCAGAAAATTGTTTTGTGTGTTACTCTGATGATAACCTCAAATAATGGACAACCAGTGTTTCATGTTAAGAATCTCCACTATTTTCAGTCATTTTGTGAAATGACTGGTTTCACAATCTGACTAGAGTGTGAATTTAGATCTCTGTAATACATAGCTTGCCCCTATGCTCCCTATCTATTTCTTATTTTTAATACAAAAATGATAGGTTATTTGTTTTTGATATACTGGGCTAGTTACATGATTTTCAAGCATGTGTTGACATCAGTTACTCAGCAGTTGTGTCTGTAGTATTTAAAATAAATTCACCATCACAACTAAGAGAAGGTGCAAAAAAGTCCTTTTATTTTTTTATACAGAGATAAGAAGATTAAGGATAGGGAATATATAAATTTCCTCCAGGGTTTTACCGTGAAGTATGAATGATGCTGGCATCTCCTAGGTAAGACATAAATCTAAGAATTGATATTATATTTTCCTTAAGTATCACTTTCTAGTTGTAACAAAACATTATCCAGTCATATGAGCTGTTGCTTTAGAATGTTGAAATAATGTAGTAGCTATGTAGCCTGCCTTCATTTCACATTTTCTATACTGTAAAATTTGAGGACTTTAAATACAGGTCAAGACTGTGCCCCTCAGAGTGAATTACCCAAAAGAAGCAATTAAGCACTTAGCTATTTGAAAGTTGGTTTTGCCTGTTTGTTTTTCCTGGGAAAATTGCAGGTTTTGAGCTACTTCCTTTGGAAAACAGACTTCCTAGCAACTCTTTCAAAGACAAATCAAGAAGTCCATAGCTCAAGCACTCAGCCTTGCATCATCCTTACTGCTTGCCAATTTGGTAAGCAGTGTTGGCAAGCAGGCATGGAATCAAAGCACTAAGTGGAAAAGTCTGCCACAGCTGACCTGTGTCTACCACTTGCATTTAGATATTAATAAAAGCACATCTTTGATATTCCCTGTTCGACATAGCTCATAATTTACCAGCCTTGCTAGAGCAAGAAGATAAATGCTTTCTGTAAAAAAAGCTTTGCATAAACAACACTTTACTAAAGCACCTGTCTTTGTTGGAAGAAACTTCTGAGAGAGGCAGGTCACAGCTAGAGCAGCAAAGTTTCGAGAAGACCTTAGGACAGATGATCTCAAATGGATAGCGGGGAAAATAATCCAGTATTCTGTATTGTATCCATGCCCTCCTGCAGCAGTATCTTGTTCATAAATCTGAAAAAGAAGACTGCACTCTTCCATGTGGGGGAAGTACAAGGAAACTGCTTTTGGTAGTACTGAATTCCCTTTGAGGACAAGGATTTTTGTGGGTGCAGGGTGGGCTAGCCTGCTCTAATAAATCTGATTACAGAGATTCAAACATGGAAGAATTTTTGGTATCTGTGACCTCCATATAACTTCCAAAGTGAGCCTTTTATTGCTTTTGTTTGGAGACAGGGCCCTAGTCAAAGGGTTGCTTTGATGTTTTTACTGGATTACAAATAACATATGAGAGCAGGGGCCATGACAGCTTCAAATCATGTGATTTGCTTTGCAAATAACAAACAACAAAGATCATTTGTAATAAAGCATACAGTAGTGTTTACAGAATTGAAATGAGACTTGAAATTAGAATTGAAATAGATTAAATCCAAGCAGATTTCAGTGACTTCTTGAGAGAAAGTTCTGTAACTCGTTTAGAGGGGAAATGCAATTTCCCAAGTAGATTTGCTTATTAATATTTCAAACAATTAATTTGTTTTGACACATAGGGAGGTATTTAAAATCATGTTTTCAGAAACCAGTAGTTTTCTTTGATAGAGTATTTTCAGTGACCTTAATGTCATAACATATTGCTACAGATAGAACATGTATGCATAACTTATAATTAGTACTACAAGCACCATGCTTCGAAGACTGTTGCTCACATAGAAAGCTGCTTTATATTTTCCTCCCTGACTCACATATTTATTTTTTTAAGCAATGAACAGAAAGCAAAGTGTTATACTTCTGCCCATTTTCATGAAAAAATAATTTAGAACAGCCTAGAAAATGTAGGTTTATAAAACAAATGCTAAATATAATCAATGTCCCTTTTGTGTGTGTGTCTTCAAGTATGTGTTGTTGTGTTGTTTTATTATTTTTATTTTATTTATTTAATTTATTTATTTTATTTTATTAATGTTTTATTATTATTATTTTATTCTGGAGGTGATTTTAAAAGTGCTGAGATTCTTGACGGCTGTTGCACAAACTTCCGAGAGGATCACTTTTGGATATGCTTTCAGTATACCACAAATCCATACTTTTATATTTTAAACAATACTGGGGAAGAACCCTAAGGCTGTAAGAACAAGCTGCACAGAAGATCAAAGAAGTGGTGTGTGCAGATACAAATAAAATGTTAGAAAGGGTGTTTGTGTTGAGATAGAAGTGAAATGTTTTTTTGGTCATGGGAAAGGACTAGAAGATCCCATAGCATGATGAGATCAACATCTACTGTGGTGTGAGCATTGGAGGGATTTTCTATCTGGCCATTTGTTATGAACTTCTGTTTGTCTGTCCAATCTCTGGACCTGCTCTTTTCAGTATACTTTCATTACCTGTCATATTCAGTAACTGAGATAAAATGGTGTTAACTTTTTTTTATGTAGAAAAGACACTACTGCATCTGTGAGTATACAATAGAGTTAAAAAAAATGTTTTGCTTTGTTTTTATGCCTAAGTATACAGAAAGTTCTATAATCAACTTAAGAAAAATATTAAATGAATTACCTAAAATGGCCATTTCTGTCAAGAGAGGAAGAACACAGCAACTAGAATATGAGAAATTTCTCAGCCTCCTAGCACAGCTTATGATCAAAACCAAGGAAGGAGTCTTAGAATAGCCTGGACTACAGACACCATTTCATTTAGAGATGTGGAAGTGAAGCTTGAGACCCATCCCTGAGTGATTCAAAGTGGGTCTAGGCTTCAGGTGCACCAGCTGGAGCTACTCCACTTTGTATAAGTAAATGATCACAGAATTAATGTTGGTTGTCCTCTTCCTGTCTCAAATACAGTGCTTTTGTCAAGTCTTTTGACTCCCAGAATACAACCAATTCTTTCAGCAAAGGAGTAGAGCACTGGAATGTCAGAGTTGCCAGTACAAGAATGAAAACAAAATCCAGTGTTCCCTAAGAGCTCACTAAGCTGTCTGTTATCATGATTTAATTTTCTTTTTCTCTTCCATTTCTTCCCTCTTTTTCTGGGAGAAAGAAGCTAGCAAACTTTGCAAATCCTCACTTTCATGCTAATATGAAATGAAAATTTGAGGAATAGTTTATAGGCCTCTGTCAGACAGGGAAATATTTTACTGTCTCATCTACATTTTTAAAGTTAGATAATACTTTGGAGATATCTAATATTTAGGCAACTTTATTTACTATGGTTCCATATATCTTTGTAGGTAACTGTTTAGCAGGCATTAGCTACGTAGTATGTTCCTGAATTTCCTTCCATGTCAATCAATGTGGCAGAAAATTAAGGTGACTGAGGCTTTATGGAGATGAAGATCACATCTGGTATTTTTCTAACAGAAACAAATTAAATACAAATCCAATTTTAACAAAGTTGTTAGTCTGAAAATGCAGAGAGTGATTTTTATACTTAAACCCTTGCTTGAATTATTAATCTTATATATCCGTCATGTTCTTCTGCTTTCTCCTTTTATATGTACCTTTTCCATGCCTTATGATTTTTTTTTTTCTTTTTTCCTTAATAGTTCAGGTTGATTCTCTGGTGGGCAAGTAACTAAAAATAAAATTCTCAGCCAGCAGCCATCTTACTGCTTTTCATTCATTTCAGGATGGCATCAATTTGTGAAATGAGAAAACAGCTAAATATATTCCAAGACAAAGTAATCGTGATAGCCTGCTAATTCTTGGAGATACCAGAAAGGTACCAAACTATGAGACTTCATTCTTGAAGATGACAGGAAGTAAGCATAGTAGAATCCTGTAGGGAGGAATTGTTAGGAGACCTGTTGTAAACATCCTTCTGCTAAATGAAAAATGATGATAAAAACATCTATATTTCTGTTTTAAACTTTATTCAGCAAAGTTGCATGACAAGGAGCTTCTGCTGATGAAGTTGGTGGTTAACTCCTGCAATACAGCATTGTTACTGTCGTTTGACCAAATATCATCATGTCGCCATGTAACATCATCATGTCATATTTTTTCTGTTTTCACAGGTGATTATCCGGTAAATATCTTACTGGATACTATACAAAAAGTTTTTCTAAAAAGGATCAAGTAGTGTGTAGAAAAAGCATGAAGATTTTAGATATCTTATCTTCATGATCTTTCTAGCCTGACTTATTTTTCTCTTGTGTTTGTCAGAAATTTAGGATTAATGCTTGATTTTGCGATTTTTTTCCTCAGCGTAATATCTTATGCTGATTCAATTAAGGTAAAAGAAAAACAGAAAGCTGAATTTTAGTATGAAATTTCTATAGGTGTTTGTTTAAAAATATACATATGTACTGTTTTACCACTTTGACACTTTAATGCATAAATGATTAGTGTTACAAATATAATGAGAGTGCATAGCTTATGGATTTGATGTGTGAACCGTTGCAAGATTGTAGCCAGAGAGTAGTGGTCAATGGTTTAATGTTCAGATGGAGATCACTGATGAGTGATGTCTCTTAGAGGTCGGTAATGGGACCAATGCTCTTTAATGTCTTCACCATTGACAGTGACAGTGGAATCGAGTGCACCCTCAGCAAGATTGTGGATGACACCAAGTTGTGTGGCGTGACTGACAAGAGCAAGAGATGGGAAGCCATCCAGAGAGACTTAGACAGTGTTGAGCACTGGACCCAGGAGAACCTCAAGAAGTTCAGTAACTCCAAGTGAAAGGTATTGCACCTCAGTCCTGGAAACCCACACTATCAGTACAAGTTGGGGGAATGTAAGGATTAAGCACAGCCTTGCCTACAGGACTTGGGGGTACTGGCAGATGGGAAGGTGGACATGGACCAGCAATATGCCCTCGAAGCCCAGAAAGCCAGCTGTATCCTGGGCTGTGTCGAAAGAAGTGTGGCCAGCAAGTCAAAGGAGGATTCTGCCCCACTGGTGAGACCTCACCTGGCGTACTGATCCAGATGTGAGACTCTTTAGCAGGGTCTACTGTGATAGGACAAGGGGAAGTGGTTTCAAACTAAAAAATGGGGGATTTAGATTGGACATGAGGAAGCCGTTTTTTACAACAAAGGTGGTGAAGTACTGGAACAGGTTTCCCAGAGAGGTGGTGGGCCCTGACCAAACTATAGATGCCCCTGTTCATTGTAGGGGAGTTGGACAAAAAGACTTCTAAAGGTGCCTTCCAACTCAAAAGCTTCTATGACTCTATGATAATAATATCTATTTTTCCATAAAGTTTCTGATGAATAACTATTTTGTAGTGTTTGATAAATAAAAAGTACATTTTAAAATAAAAAAGGTTAAGGGAAAAAAAAGTAAATTTCTAACTTTTCCAAGATTCAAAGTTTAATTTTCTGTAAATGAAATCTAAAAATCCAGAGGAATTGCAACAAAACAAGCTAGTGAATGTGGTAAAGAAACAGTTAAAAAGAATGAAAATAGTTTTTAAATGCCTGTACATATTATCTAGCTCTGAAGAAACTATATGGATCTGTCAAAATCTGAATGACACCAGTGTGTTTTACAGATAGACTAACTTCTTGACTTTGAAAAGTGTTTTTTTTAATATGACACAAGTTATACTGTGCACTGTGGGTGACTGTGAAACATATTTTGTTAGTTAGAAATATTGCATTAAATGATTGTCACCTATACCATTTTCAGATAAGAATCAATCAAGAATTGTGTGGTGATGTGCAAATTTTCAGTCAATTTGAACTGATTTGGCTCTTCAGAAGGTTAAGGTAGTTTAATGGTTGAAAGCACATTGCTGTGCAGCAAGCTGCAAAAGTCAAAGGGTGAGAGGATTAGGATTTCATTTCCTTTTAGCCATTGCCATGTCTGTTTTCTGTCCAAACTACTTCTTGTTCCCATTTAACCCATGCTTTTAAAGACAAAAGGGGTTGAGAACTTGTGGGCCTCAGGCTTCATTTTAACAAGCCGTCTCTAGCACTTTGGTGCACAATTTGTCATAAATGTCATAGGTCAGGGAATGCTAGAAACCTAAAGCCAACAGATGGTCATTATGACAGCAGTTATGTTTCAGAAGCAAAAAAATGCTTTGTGGTATTTACTCCAGCATGTGAATTTTACACCTCTGTAGAATATTTCCAAGTTCACTTTTAAAATGAACTCATCTTTTTATCTCTCAGTTCTTAACTAGAGCTCATAGAGGCCCCTGAGCTTCATCCTCTTCCCACTGCTTACAAGGTTCAGAGGGTTTCTTCCATGAGTAAAACATACATTGGAACAGTCCATTTCATTTACAAAAATTAGTAATAGTCCAAAATTATTGACTATAAAAAACCTCATTGTTAAGTTAGAAAGAATTTCTTTTTTCCTTTTTACACTACTTTTACGCCCTTTTGTTCTTTTCAAATAGCACTGAAAATTGATGTTTCAAATAATCTCCAAATGAGATTTTCCATGAGATTTTGAGCTGGAAATACGATATTTCCAGCTCAACAGAAACTACAAACGTGTGCACTATTTTGTTTCACATACTCCCGGCTTTAAGAACTTCACACAGGATACAGGCTCCACTGCGGAGCTGATACACAATGCTTAAGGCTTTAAAGAGGAAGAGAAAGCTGCTAGGAACAATCTCAGTCTCAAAAAGCCTGCAGTCCAAAGCTGCAAAAAGAAAAATAACATTTAATATGCACAGTTCACTAGGCTTAGATCTGCATGGGAATTGTTTTACAGAAAAAGAACGAGCAGTCTGCTTCTTCTAGAGTACCAGCTCAGTATTTGGCTGATCTCTTGGAAGCACTATAACAAATATTGATCCTGAGCAGAGGTGGTCTTTTTTTACTATCGGTCTGTGAGAACATTTTGTGCATACACGTTGTAGATACAAATAAGTGCAGGAGTATAGATGTAAACTTGTGTGTGACAAGCTGACAGGCAGACAGATGGGTTTGATATTGCTCATAAGTGAAGGAGGTGGGTGAGAAAAAGGTAAAAGACAAGCCTCTTGTTCCAAGATAACTACTTAAGTCAAAAAAACCTCTTCTTATTATTTAGTAGGAAGAAGCTACATTCCGCATATATTTGATGCATCGTTCAACAGGTAATCATTCAGAACAAGAAAATTAACTTTCTTGCTAGTCACTGAAAATCTTTTACGATTTCTCATCCAAGCTGCTTAGTCAAACTTAGTAAAGCATACGTTTTACACATATGAGGAACGTAACTACAGCAATAGGATTTGGGATTTGACAATGTAGCTTGGTTTCCAGGGAAATAAGACTGTGTCATCCATGTGTCTGCCTGTTAGTCCCACTTCAGTAATTTTTGACTAGTTGGCCAGTTTCAGCAGGTTTCAGAGAAATTTCGCACATTCACAAAAAACAATTTAGTTCTTGTATATTTCCAGAAAATCTTTGACTGTATACAGGAAACAGGCATGGCTGAATAAGGACCTGCTAGTTAAGCTGAGGGATAAGAAGGATAAATTCAGGCAGTGGAAGCAGGGAGATGTGGCCTGGGAATAACACAGGGATGACATCTGTACATGCAAATATGGTATCAGGAAAGCCAAGGCGCAGATGAAACTGAACTTGGTGATGCATATGAAAAATAACATGAAATGATACTACAGGTACACTGGTCAGAAGAGACCAAAGAAGAGTGTACCCTTCTGATAAACAAGAAGGGAGAACAGGCTTCAATCAACATGGAGAAGAGTGAGGTACTCAACAAATTCTTTGCCTCATTTTTACTCACAGGCAAACTTTCCACATCTCACAAGTCCATGAACCCCTAGGCAGGGGTCAAGAGAACAAAATCCCTCCTACTGTAAGCAAAGAGCAAGTCCAAGACCTTGTGATAATACTGAATGTGCACGAGTCTGTGGGACAGAACAACATGCATCTCAGGGTCCTGAAGAAACTGGCTGACATAGTTGCCAAGACACTTTCCATCATATCTGAAAAGTCATGGCTATCAGGCAAAGTCCACAGTATCTGGAAAAAGGAAACGTTTCTATAGAAAGGGAAAAAGGAAGATGTGGGTAACTACAGGACAGTGAGCCTCACATTTACACCTGAAAAGATCATGAAACAGATTCTCCTGGAAGTTATGTTAAGACATACGCAAAACAAGGAAGTAGTCCATGACAGCCAGCACAGCTTCACCAAGTGCAGAGGGTGCCTGACCAATCTGGTGGCCTTATGTGATGGAGTGATGACAACTGTAGACAAAGAAAGGGCAACTGATGTCATCCACCTGGACATTTGCAAAGCCTCTGATATGAACTCACATCATTTTCTTATTTCTAAATTGGAAAGATGCAGATTTGAAGGATGGATTGTGCAGTGGGTAAGAAACTGGCTGGATAGTCACAGCCAGAGTTTAGTGGTCAACACCTCTGTGTCTAGGTGAACACCAGTGGTGAATCCCCCAGAGCTCCATCCTGGGACTGGTGCTCTTCAACATCTTTATCATTTATCTAGATATTAAGTTTGAGTGCACCTTCAGCAGGTTTGCTAATGACACCAAGCTGAGTGTGTAGTTGATACAACAGAAGGAGGGGATGCCATCCAGAGAGACTTGGACAAGCTTAAGTGAGCCCATGAGAACCTAAAGAAATTCTACAAGGTCAAGTGCAAGACGCTGCACTTGGGTCAGGGCATTATGAGATATGTGTGGAAACTGGGAAAAGAACACATTGAGAGCAGGCCTACGGAGAAGGACTTGGGGATGCTGATTGATGAAAAGCTGAACATGAGCCAGCAATGTGTACTTGCTGCCCAGAAGGTCAGCAGTATTCTGGGCTGTATCAAAAGAGGGATGGCCAGCAAAGAAAGGGAGGTGATTGTCCCCCTCTGCTCTGCCTTCATGAGGCCCCACCTACAGTACTGCATCCTGGCCTTGGGCCACCAGCACAAGAAAGATATAATGCTGCTGGAACAGGTCAAGGAGGACATAAAGATGACCGGAGGACTAGAGCACCTCTCCTATTAAGAAGGGCTGAGGGAGTTGGATTTGTTCAGCCTAGAGAACAGAAGGCCCACGGGAAACCTCACTGCAGCCCTCCAGCACTGAAAGGGAGCTTATCACACAGCATTTGTAGGACAACGAGGGGATCAAACTCAGCCAGCATGGGTTCACGAAAGGCAAGTCATTCTTGACAAACCTGATCCCCGTCTATGCTCAAGTTACCCATCTGGTGGATGAGGGAAAGGCTGTTGACATAGTCTACCTAGACTTCAGAAATGCCTTTCACAGTTTCCCATAGCAGTCTTCTGGGGAAGCTGGCAACCTGTGGCTTGGAGGGATACACTCTGCTGGGTAAAGAACTGGCTGGAGGCCAGGCCCAGAGCGTGGTGGTGTCTTGCTCCAATTTATAGGAGGGAGAGTAGGTTCTTTGAAATATGTATGCCCGGCATGAGATTAAGAAACAACGGTTCAAATGTTGGTCCGACCAGTTTATTACAAATGTTAATAAGGGAGATGAAGAAAGGGGAGGACAGACACTATTAAGGATTGAGGTGATGGGGAAGGGAAGGCGAGCAATAGAAAAGATAGAAAGAAGCAAGAATTGCATAAAGCGGGGCTAGTCACCACCAGGATCCAGCAGTAGTCCCGTTGCACGACATTCCGACGGTTCAAGGCCGAAGGGCAGGAGCAGCGAGGCCGGTCTTGGGCAACGAGAGGGTGCAGGTACCGGGTGGGTCCAGGAAGAAGCCGCAGAGTAAATCTGGGAGGAAGCAGCAGGTCTCAGGTAGCAGGCCCAGGGAAGTCCGTCAGCATACGGTCCATAGTGAGGGATCTGATGGCAGAAACCTCGAGTCTGTCATGGTGAGGGATCTGATGGCAGAAACCCTCTCCTCATGGTTGTTGGACCCTCTTTTATCCTCCTTTTTTTCTGCCTACGTGACATCCCTGGGTGCTTGAGCAAGAGTCATGTGCATACCTCCTGAGATGGCCATCTTCCTCGAGATAAGTCCACACAAAAGACGGTTTCCCAGACATTATCAGCAGCTTATCCCTCTCTTGTTGCCCCTGGCCTTGTCCATCTGTGCTCCTTAAAGGATTTCACAACCCTTAGCCAGGACCTGTCCATCAGTGTTCTCCAGACAGAAGATTTCTCTACATTTGCCCAGAACTTGCCTGGACTTGTTCCTCAGCAAACTTTGAGTCAATCATATAAAAGAATAATCTCTTACAGGTGGTGAATGAGTTAAATCCAGCTGGCAACAAGTCATGAGTGATGTTCCCTAGGTATTGGGTCCTGTCCTTTTTATTATCTTTATTGATGACCTGGATGAGGGGATTGAGTGCACTCTCAGTAAGTTTGCACATGGCACCAGGATGGGAGGAAGTGTCAATCTGCCTGGGGAAAGGAAGGCCCTTCAGAGGCATCTGGACAGGCTGGATCACTGGGCTGAGGCCAGTGGGATGAAGTTCAATAAGATAAGTTCCAGGTGCAGCAATTTGTCCACATCAACCTTAGGCAACACTACAGAGTGGCTGGAAGACTGTGTGCAAGAAATGGACCAGGGGGTGTTGGTCAGCACTTGGCTAAACATGAGCCAGCAGTGTACCCATGTAGCTAAGAAGGCCAGTGGTATCCTGGCTTGTATAAGAAATAGCGCTGCCAGCAAGAGCAGGGAGGTGATTATTCCCCTGTACTCAGCTCTGATGAGGCCACACCTTGAGTACAGTGTTCAGTTTTGAGCCCCTCACTACAAGAAAAACACTGAAGCCCTGGAGTGTGTCCAGAGAAGGGCAACAAAGCTGGTGAGGGGTCTGGAGCACAAGTCTTATGAGGAACAGCTGAGGGAACTGGGATTATTTAGTCTGGAGAAGAGGCTCAGGTGAGACCTTACTGCACTCTATCACCCTCTGAAAGGAGGTTGTGGTAAAATGAGGATCAGCCTCTTCTCCTGGGTAACTAGCAATAGGACTAGAGGGAACAGCCTCAAGTTGCACCAGGGGAGGTTCAGACTAGATATTAGGAAAAACTTTTTCTCCAAAAGTGTGGTCAGGCACTGGAATGGGCTGCCCAGAAGGTGGTGTAGTCATCATCCCAGGAAGTGTTTAAGAAACATTTAGATGTAGTACCAAGGACATGGCTTAGTGGGGAAATATCAGTGGCCAGTGGATCAGCACTTCCATTGCTCAAAACTAACCATGATGTTCACTGCTTCTCACCAAGGTGATAAATGGGTGAGAACAACACCCTACAGACATCATTTCACTCTAGGAATAGGAGGGATGAAGGGGTAGAAGAACCTAGTTCTATCTATTTCAACTCTTCCATAAAAAAACCTATTCGCCCTCCTAAGAAGAGGGGTTGCTTTGGTAGAAGAACTCATCAGACTGCAAGAAACCACACTCAATTAGTTCCAGTGCTAATAGGGCAATCTTTCCACTCTCTTCAGTGGTGAAAATTATGGAATAACCATATGCAGTGGAAAAGGTTTTTTCATCCTTGGAGCTCAGAACTTTTTGACCAGATATATGTGTTCTTTACATTTTGTTTATGCTTTCTCCCAGAGATTAATGTTTTCTTAGTGTTCAGATTTTGAAGTGTGGAACCTGTGGTTCTTGGCACCCTCAGTATTTCCAGAAGTTGTTTTAGATCTACCAGCTAGAGAACCACAAAGCTAGTTATACCTTCTTGTTTCACCTTCCAGAATGAAAAGTCAAATATGTAGGATACTCACATTGCCTACAGGTCATGAGAGACTTGTGAGGCTATCATTTCTCCAGGGCCTCATAAATGAAATACGTAATTTTTAATTCTCAAAGGCTCCAGATTAGAAAGTTGAAAACCTGAAACATATTACATTTCATGACCTGAATTCTATTTTATGCTCTTGCAGGGTAGTAGCCTCCAGAGTCCTCATGACCCCAATAGCTGTATGTCAGTGAGTGGACTTCAATTCCTATCTGTCATTACTACAGATTTGGTCAGCAACTAACTTTATTTAAACACTTTATACTTAAAGCCTGTTCCAGTGATTGGTAAGTATTGCATCCATCTCCCTCTCAAACAGTTCAGCTATTGCTGGCCTCTGGATTCTTTATATCCTGATTCTAACAACAGGAAAAATACTATGGCAGATAAAGGGAACAATGCAAACAGAACAATTCTTCACTTGGAGGATGATTACTGTCATTAAGGAAATAGGGGCTATAAGCAGGAAAATTTTGAAATTCATACAACAGGTGATAAGAAACAGCAAAAAAAAAAGTACTAGGCCTTTGTAATTTTAAGTTCACAATGGAAGGCTATGAATATTGTCTCTAATTTCAAGCATAGCAAAGTTTAAAACAAATGAACTAGATTCCTCTGACTATAGCTTTGCACTGGCACAAGAACACAGAGAGGTTATGAGGTCTTCTCCAAAAGCCACCTTGACACAGAGAACTCTGCTCTGCCTGCTGCTGCTGGGCTAGGTGGAACCAGAAGTCCTGCCTACCTCAACCCTTCTGACATTCTTTGTGATCATGTGATAACTTTTGGTTGTGCATCTGGCTTGGCACAATATGAATATACTTTGTGAAGCACATTTTTGCATACTCTTCATTTGTGTTAATCTTCTATTCAGACTGGAATAATTCTTGGCATTTGTTTTCAAAGAATAACTAAAGGAAACACATATGCATTTCCACGTAAATATGTAGTATAGCTCTTAAAAATGTCTCACAGTAGATAAGTGTGTATATACTATTTTCTTTTGGTCACCATGTGTTACTTTTATCTTTCTTGCAGTCCCTGTTTAGTAAGTAATTTTGCAAAGGGGGAAAGTGTTAAAATATGAAAACTTACATGCCTTATTTTACACTGACAGCTAAAAATTGCTTATGGATTTCCTAAGTGAAGAGAAAGTCATCAGAAACTTAGAATCAAGAACTGTTCTGAACACACTCAACACGGAGAAGAGATCATCTGAGCAATATTTAAATACATCGTTGTTGCTACTCTGGAATACAGACAAAGCGATTGTGCTATTTTTCTGAGAGCTATGTCAGATAGAATAAAGATGTCAATAGACGTAGACAAAAATATTCACACAAATACTGGAAGTGGTTATTAGCACATTTCTATGAAAACTATGAAATAAAGCACTTCCCTCTATCAGCTTAAAAATGCTGTTCAACACATACCCGACATTTACCACAGTTTCTACGTTGCTTCAGACACTGACCTGTCAAATGTATGACCATTTGAGCACACTACTCTGCAAAGAAAATGTTGAAGCTACTGCTTACGCAGCAAATCCAGGTCTCTGCATGCTCCACACTGAGTGATTTTGCTTACAGCTACAGAGCTGCACAGAGCTGTGTTCTGATCTCACAGGCTAGTTATCACGACTTTTCTTGAGGTATGCTGTTGTATACAGTGGAGAGACAGGATTTATTGACTTATTTAAATCCCAATTAAGCCACTTGGGATCTTTCTGTTTTCTACAAGTATTAGATCAGCCTTTAAAAAAGGTGCAAATGAAATGTCCAAAAGTAAAGCCTTTCACAAACTGAAATATTCCCTGCTTCCTTTTAACCCATCTCCTGTTTCCTTAAGGGCATCAAGCTATGAGACTTACTCCAGTATTATGAGGGTATTATGGTAAAAAGACAGCATAGGTTAACAAACAATCTATTATTGCCTGAACCATAGTAAATAGAAAGTCAGGAAACAAAACTATACCTCGGCATCCAGGCAAAGAGTTGTGACAAGGAAGACAGAGAGAGTTGGTAAGAAGTTTCAAAATGTAAAGTGAACTTTATCAAAGAGATACTTTTTGTGCATGTTTTGCTTTATCTGTTCTATTGTAAGTTTCCCTTGCCTTAATTGTTTGCATTGTTATGCATGCAAGTAGCTTATAGATATACAGAGATTTAATAAAAGAATTCAGTCGGCAACTTGAGATTGTGCAGTCAAGGAAACTAGAGATATCTGCTATATTGAAATCGCTGTGTAGGTCCTGTATTTATATAAATTTGATTAAAAATAATCCAGTGGTAGTTCTTGCTGATATTTTTTCTAGTCCTCATTTAGTACAATTTATTGAGAGGATAGTTACACAACCTGCTTTGAACGCAGCTAAGTTGTTACAAGCAATCGTCTGGACTCTAAGCCTCACTTTTCTTTTTATCATCTACATTTTACCCATTCTCATTCTATGCGCATCAGGTGACATTAAATTTTTTATTTAAAAAAATCTGCAGAAAATATGAACAGTAAACGACAAAAAAATATTCTCAAGCAGGGAATCTGAAACTGTGGTTCTAAAGCATGGCTGGATTGTAAATACTACAAATAACTGCTGTAGAGCTTTTTTTCCTCAGTCATTTCTGGGTGGCAGAGCATCCATAGAACAGCTTCAGAAGTGGTATTCTGCAGTCTAACAAGCAATTAGTACAGTCCCTTAAAAAAAAAGAAAAAGAAAAAAGAAAAAAAAAAGAAAGAAAAAGAAAAAAAAAGAAAAAAAAAGAAAGAAGGAAAAGGAAAAGGAAAGAAAAGAATAGGAAGAAAAAGAAAGAAAGAAAGAAAGAAAGAAAGAAAGAAAGAAAGAAAGAAAGAAAGAAAGAAAGAAAGAAAGAAAGAAAGAAAGAAAGAAAGAAAGAGAGAAAGAAAGAGAGAAAGAGAGAAAGAGAGAAAGAAAGAAAGAAAATCTGAAAGTGGAGGTGGCCGCTAATTATTAAAATGGAGTCATAAATAGCTATAAATATTTAAGCTTTATAGTTCGATTTGTTTGTGGAGGTAGCTATTAGCCTGCTTGTGAGATGGTAAATTCCTCCCTAGTACAATGCAGCACTACAGGCAGCTCCAGTGTGAGCGGAGACAAAGAGCCCCAGGCAGCCCCACCCTCGCCCATTCTGTTCTCCGACAACACCCCTTGTTCACAAAGCCCCTTTCAATTATAGTCTTTGTTGGTAATGTTTACTTTTTTCATTCAAATCTCTCCTTCCCTCAGTCTCACTCTTCCAGGCAACCTGCTCGCTGGAGCCAGCGCGGAGAAGCAAAGAGAAAATGAAATCCAGCACATGCCTACCGTGGTAAAAACACAGCAAAACCAAGCCAAAACCCGACCCAGTCCCAGTCCTCCAAGGAGGGGGTGCAAAGCAGCCCTATTTCTTTTTGCTTGTAATTCTCCTCTTATTATTACCCACAACTGTCTCTCGTCTCTCACTGAGGACGCAGGCTGGTTGTGTGGATGCAGGGTGACAAGAGACTGCTTTAATTTGCTCAGTGAATATCATTCTCCTTATATCTCTCTTTTCTTCCCCAGATGATAAAAAGGTTATTTAGAGAGCAGTGACTCTTTTCCTTCGTAGGCAAAGAGAACCCAAGTAAGGATCTATTGTTCCATAGTGTCCAGAGTTTGCCTGGGTGCTTTTTGTTTTTTGCCATTGTGATTTCATTTTATTTTTTCTTGTTTGTGGGGATTTTTGCTTCTGGACGTGGAGGGGTATTGTTTCTTTGTTATTGTTGTTTTTTCTTCGTTTTGTTTTACCAGAGGAGTTATTTACTTTCATGTCTGAAATACACTACGAAGTGCATTTTGGAACATATTATGCAACGTGGCAACCCTGCTAACGAATGACAAAATGCAACAAAAGAATGTTAAAAACATTTTCACATTAAGATATTAAAGAGCACTCTTCAACTTTGAAAAGCAGAATGCAAAACGAAGCATCAGTTAAAATCCTCTTTTTTTTTTTTCTGTATCATTGCATCAGATTAGTTAAGGCCAAAATATGAATACTTTGATTGGAAAGTGACAGCTGTCACTCCAGCATCTGTAATCTGCATGTCTGAAAACAAGCATTTTTTTGCAGTCTCTCTACCAACAGATGCATGTCACGATGCATGTCAGCAAATTAGTGGATAATTTCTGTAATGATCAAAAAGTAGATATGCCTGTGTACATATGTGTTTATATATATGTATATATAGAAAAGCATACGCACCACTGGAGAACATTGTTCTGAGTCTTCCTTCTCAAATTCTAGTTAACAAGAGCTGGCATATAAAAATTAACATTTAATTGAGAAATATTTATCTTTTTGTTGCAGACAAACTTTCTGCATTTTTTAGGGAGGAAAATAACCTATGGATAAAAAAAGCCCATATTTTAGAATTGTCTTCTCCAGGCAGGGGACAGAAGTTGGCATAGCTCTGCAGTTTAGTAAAACCCGTATTTGTGCACTGAAGATCTCACACTGAGAAGCTTAGTTGATTTGTCACGAAGTAATGCATATCAGCAATGACAATATTCTATTTTTTCTTCTTAGCAGTCAAGCAATGTTGTACATATTATTGAAATGAAAAGAAATAGTTATATTGGCTGGTATAGATGCACAGTAGGCTTTGGAATATGCTTATTACTTCAGATGACGTTTAATTATGATTCTAATATTTTTCCTGGCCCCTTTGTTTTAACTAAAACAGGGGTGCTCTTTCTCTCTTTCTGCCTTGAAATTTATGTCATTCCTTATTAACAAAAAACCATCTGGGTCAGTCTCGCAATCCCATGCACTCTCGATGAGGAACATCTGTATTCGGGCTCAAAAAGCTGCTATAAATTTAGGCCTCAGCAAACAAGGCGGGTTTCACAGGCAGCTTCATCGGCCACGGAAGGCTGGGTTCCCTGCGGCTGCCACACTTCGGTGACCTTTGGCTCAGTCCACTTGCTGGACAACATGTTTGAAATCTGGACCGGGAAGATGTTGCTCAGTGACCAAATGGTGTCATCGGAGGGAGTGGAGGAATTTCACCGTTATCATTAAGGGGGTTCCCTTAATGGGCGAAGGGAATGAAAAGCATGATTTATCTTCACCAAAGACTGGAGATGGGAGCACGGGGGAATAAAAAAATAAGGGCAGAAAGCTTTACCAGCGCTTCCCAAGTGGACCACTGCAGTCCTTGCTGCGAGTGGGATGGCCCTGAGGAATTCACCACAGGCCGGCCTGAAAAGAAAGGGATTAAGGCCCTTTAGAGAAGGGAAATGCAACAAAAGAGCACTTTTATGATGTAGCAGTATAAGATAAGGGGCTCTATTGTGGGTCTGATTGCAAAAGGCCTCGGAACTGAGCAGCCGGAGCTGCAGGCCCGGCTGCCCCCATCAAGCTGCCCTGCAGCATGGTGTGCCTGCACTGGAGCCACAGCAGGGCTTGCATTTAGGGGCAACTACGAGATTATTGGTTTGTTTCTACATCATGGGGTTTTTTTACACACCTACCGAAAAGTGGCCTGTAGGGAGATTATACTCTAGTGAAAGTTGCTGCTAATTAAAACAAGTAATTAGTGTTCCTCCAGGCTTTGCAGTTTCACTCACTTTTGCCCGCCAGACAACATTAGTTTAAAAGCAATCCAATTTCTAGCAATAACAGACTGTAAAAAAGTCATTTAACAAGTATATAAGTGTAAGGTTACAGTTCAGGCTTTGATTTATCTCTTCTGGACTGTTTAGAGATCCATGACAAAGTTGGCAAGGCTTGGGGAAATGGGAGAGTTAAAATTTTTTCTTCTTTTTTTCAAAGTCATGTCGCTGCATTTAGAAAGACAAGACAGGGCTTCGGGAGACAGCTTTCCAAGCCACATTAAGAAAATAGAATTGGATTTAATGCAGTTTTCTGAGAGAACCCTCACTTAGCATTTAGTAAACAGATCATTTCATTAAGTCCTTTTGTTTCCACTCCTGTTTCTGCTGAATTGAGGACTTGTTATTGACTCTGGATCCCTCTGAGATGCATAGACGTTTAACATATTATTTCTTCGTGTTGGTATAGGTAAAAGTGACTGTATGAGTTGTTGTTCTACAAGAAACTTGGGGAGATTAATGCAAAGTTTCCAATGTGATAATGTATTGATTGATAAAAATATATGTATTGGAACATCACCCCTATCTTTAGTTGGTTTCCAGTGTTTCTGTCAGCCCAAAACTGCCAGCTGTTGACCATGTGGATCATAGCACTGAGGTGCTGATATGTGTTGTAATGTACTTCCTTATAGGATATTTTGGTTTTAAAAGGACATGCATGGCATTTTGTTATTTTTTTAGAAGCAGTTGCATACATGGATAATACATAAACAGCAAATCAAGGACAATAGGAGTGTATGCAGGTGATTTCTTCCTATAAAAAGAAAGTACTGTTTTCTAGTGTTCAACCAGTGGACACAGATTTTGTTTTCAGTCTGGCTTATCTCATATTTCTATTGATAAATGAACCAGAAAAAGGGAAATATGATTTTTGATAAGCTAGAGAAACATTTTACACTGATAAACAGAATAAGATTGCATAGTAGTCACACTGAAATGGATGTAATTCAATACTAAAGTGTCATTTTAAATGGGATTTTTTTCCAGTCATGTAACAACAGACAAGTCTGTACAGCTGAACTGCTTTTCTCATAATGTTAATTTTTAAACACATGAAACATACAGTTTTTGATCACAAATGGAAAAATATGGAAGTATCCATCAGTTTGGTTTTTTTCCTTCTGCTAAAAGTTTAATAATTCTATCTGAAGAGCAGTAACCATCAAGTTGTGTTTATGTAGGTCCTGATAAAATACTTCAACTAATTGAATAATAGTAAATTTAAAGAATAGTGCAGATCTTGTTGAATGCTGGGATTGTCTTTCACACTTTAAGGACTCCAGTACCTTTTTTTCTCTTTCTTTCTTAATCTGGTAATTTCAGTTGATGTCTTCTTATGAGAATAGGCATAGTACATAGTGAACAATATCAGTTTAATTTAAATTCCTTTCACTGGCAGGGATATGAATGAATCTCCATTCCCAGAAAACAGTAATAATTGTTGTAACATCCCTGCCCTTTAATCCCTGTATCTTCTTTTAGAAAAATTGATTTTTTTTTTACATTCCTTTAAGTAGTTTTGATGGATTTGTGTACAGACTGAGTGTCTGTTTGTAGATGTACTTTTGGACCACCTTCAAGTAGCATTCTGCATAGTAAAAAGCTTCTTTTTAAATTACATCAGCATTCTGTTGTATTTATTTCTTATTAAATTTAGAATGCATGTATACACCTGCACACATATGTATATATTTCCATGTATACATATATTTCCGTTTTGTTCGCAGGACTTGCATTTATTTTCAGTGCCAGGCATAGCAGAACAGTCTGTGGGGCACCAGAGGGCAGAAACTGCTGTGACTTATACGGACACACTAAACTCTTTATAGATTAGCACAAAACCATAAGGGACAGTATAACAGCTCTAATTTTATGTAGTAAGCCATATTTGCACAACAATTCCATTACAATACAAAAGGCAATCTTCAGAAGTAATTTAGGAATGGCAACTGTATTAATGCTGAGCCCAAGAAAAGGAGAACAATTTTCATACACAATCCAGCTTCAATGCCCAGATGTCTTCTGTAAATGATTTTAATGGTTATTTGATTCTAATTTAAACATAAATTGACCTTAAGATTCACCTACATCTTACATCCATGTTGCTTGTGCAATTCTGTTTATTTCAAGTTACTGTTTTTTCACTAATGTTGACTTCAGAATGGACTCTATTCTTATGAATTTTTCTCCTCATGCTACTTCTTGAAGTAATTTGCAGTATATTAACAAATCAAAGTGAAGAATCTCAGCAGCATGATACACAAATCACATCACGGAATGATGAAAAGGAATTTTGAGGAACATCAAGGCAGTAAGTGATACAAATTGTTCACTGAAATCATCTTCTACTAATTAATTGAAATATTAGCCTCCCTGCTCATTTATGTACATATAACAAAATTAAGTTAGCTTTGCCACCCAGAATTTAGCATTCAGCAGTGTTCTTCATTTGTGCTCTTCTTTGTATTGCAGTGATCAGTACTGAAGAGTATCAGCAATTGTGACCCTCACAGTTTAGTGAGCAATTCAAGAAAACAATATTCATCTGGTGTGATATTGTAGAAGCTAATGTGCCTGCTTTCCATATAGACTTTCTGCTCTTTTAGATTTCCTAATCAGCAAGTGAATGAGCATCATAAGGAGGGTTACTTTACTTCTCAACTCTATTCCCACATTATCAGAAGTATCTTAATGGTATTTCTATAAAATTCAGTGAAAGAAAATGAAGTAATTTGCTTGCTGCAAAGAACTGTAAGAGCCACCAAGCAAACCTGGTTTTGAAAATGGCATCATTGTTATTCCATTCATTTTCTCACACTTTTTTCATTCCTATTAGAGTGTATTCTTGCCATTCTTCTCAGAGGTTCTTGGTCCCACTCTCTGGATGGTACAAAATTACACTTCATTAGGGGCAGGATTTCAGTTCTGTATTCTTCATGGAACAGGAGCTAGACAAAAACACATACAAAATGATGTACCTCCTTGGGGGACAGTAGTAGATAAATAAAGATTATTTGATTGTTTCTAAACTGTAGCAGAAATTTGGGCAACGTGATTTTATTTCTCTCTAGTTGTATTAGGCAAAACGATGTTAAAAACTGATTGAAGTAGCAACTAGATGTAATACCGAGTGTCAAGAATTACCTTTTCCTAATCTTTTCCATGGTTCCTGGTGTGTCTGATGTGTCAGCTCTTTGATTGTCAGTATGTCTCTGTGGAGAAGTGGGAAAAAAACACAAAGTTTTTTCCACAAAAGATGTTTGTGGAATTTGCAAATTCCCAGAATCTCCAAAAAAGACTCAACCTTGTGACTCAAAACTGAGATTCTGACAGCTTTCTCTGAAAATAAACAGACAAAACAGGTTAGAAAACCTTGCAAAACTGTAGTCTTAAAATCTTCAGGAAAATTAAAAGATCAACATCAGCTTACAGTATTATTGATGGACAGCGTGATCACCATCTTATATCCTTAAGAATTCTGAGGATGCTCCAATGTCTTCTAAACTTTCAGCAAGCAGGAAAAGATTGTCCAGCCTTCAGGATACCCAACAGAATTCTGCTTCCCATGCTTTACTGCAAAATACGTATCATGTCCATGTTGGAGTCTAATACTGGAATAAAAATTCATGAAAAAGCTTGAAATATGCAGTAGGCATGGGAAAACAACAGCCAACAGACAATTTTCCCCTATCCTTCTGCCTAATGCAATATTTTTTACATTAATGACAGATACAGCCTCTACCTTTCTTGGATGGTAAGTATTTTGGTGATGAGTTGGTATCATATTTGAGTGTCATTGTAAAACACCATTAATTTTGAGGCATCAGTAGAATCTGTTAAGCTTGTCTCAAAGTACATGAGGTTAAGTCAGTATCAATTTTGATGGTATCTTAATATTATCGTCTAGCAACAATCTTGTGAGATAAATTTGTAAGAAATTTGCAAAGACTTAGGTAAACAGCATAGCTCTATTTCCAGTGCTCACTGCTTAGCATCCTCAGTGGAAAAAAAATGGAGATTTTGGGGGGATCTTTATAACAGATCTTTAAGATCTTCACATCCCCATACTGATCTTTGGCTATAGGGCTATATACAGATGTGGCTTCTCTTACCATAAATTCAGCTGCTTTAGAAAGATCAAGTAGTACTTAGGAGGCTGAAGTATTCTGATAAACTCGGGATGTTGAAAGTATCTTAAGAATTAGTTGGTAACTTCACTGAAAAGAATTTTGAAGAATATGGGTCCCTTCAAACAAAAAATTCCTTGTGCATTTGTACTCTATGATCCTTTATCACCCTGATATGATAGGAAAAAACAAATGTAGAGATACTGCATTAATTTTTATTTTCCCTCAGATTTTGGCAAATATCAGTGTATCTAATTCCAGGAATAAGACTCTGAACTCACGTATTCTCTGATGACATATTCTGTAGCCATGTATAAGTCCTACATCTGGAATGTGAGAATAATTGACCAAAACTTATGATAGCTTGTTTGCATTGTCCAAACTTCCGCTGGTCTCTTCATGGTAGGTATAGGATGGAAAAACACTTAGACAGCCCTAGGTTTCTTCTAAAGGACAAGCCAGGGCAGTTTCAGGGAAGCTATCAAAACAAAATTAACGTTTCCTTAATTTTTTTACGTGTACTTGTAAGTTGCCTTTGAGAATCAGAAACCATAAGATTTAAGTGCCAAAATGATGCCTTCAATTTATTCAGTAAAGACACATTCAAACTCAATGTTAAAGCACTGCCATGTTATTTAGTCAACTAGAAGTCAAGACTTCTTATTAGTGGATGTCCCACAGTCAACATCAAATATGGTTGTCAGTGCATTTTACAAAATACCCGGTAAAGTTACCATAACCTAACAGTCATCTTGCACAGAAATCTAAAGTACAGAATGGATGCACAGAATTATCTCTTTTTAACTCAGAAATGGTTTATCTTGAGAAACTCATCCAAAAAAGTTCAGCAAAAAGACTTTCATTTCTGTTCTCTATGCTACTGAGCAGGTTTCACTGGCTATCAGTCCAGCATTTTTAACGGGCACAAAATACATTTTCTAAATTTTAAAGAAATGTAGGGGGGGGAGCGGGGAAGGCAGTTTCTTCATGATGTGATAGTTGGCAAATTTAGCACCTATATAACTCTCAAGGTTGAGTATGAACTCTCTAAATGAACAGTAGCAGAAAGTTAACAAAAAAAAAAAGTATACTGCATTAAATATTTTATGTCCATTCATAGAACAAAATCACTTGTTGAAATTGTCTCCAAATTACAGTATTCTTTAGTTAGGAACACTGGGACCATTTTGCCCTTTAGCATTTTTGAGTATAGTTCTATGCATGTAAGAACACAAAGCTAATTTTGGAGATGTGTAGGTTTTCAAATGATGTGTATCTGCTACCACTTACACAAGCAAAACTCTGCATAAGGAATTATATATCCTTATATATATTCTTTGCCAGTCCAGTTCTCTAAATTGAAAATAAAATGTCTCAACAGCATGTAGATCATTAAGAGCAATTATAGATAATAAGTTTTAGAAAACTGAAAAAATTAACTGGTCTTAGTAGAGTGCAGAATAGGCTACACAACAAGAGATTATATTCTCTTGATATCCTTCCCTTCAATTCACCAACCAAACTCAAACGAGGAGGCCTGGTAGAGAATTCACCATCTCACTTCTTTTCCATCCTCTTCCTCTGGGTGTCAGGTATCTTGCAAAGCTGAAAAAACTGTTTTCCCTTTCAGTCATGCAAAAAGAAGAAAAGACAAGTTCCTTGAAAAGTGTCCCTTTTACACTACCTGTTACAAGTTGAATCTGATAGTAAATGACTGCAGCTTGGGGAATTCCTTCTTTAAAATAGTTGCTGTATTATTGTGAGGTATAGAAAATGCAATAGCTCTGTACAGTTTAATTTTTCTCACCAACACTGCGTAGTGCTGTAGAGAAGCAGTCTTTCAAAGGCAGGCCTGATATCAGAAATTGGATAATGGAGGAGGGACAATTTATGGCAGCTAGTAACATAAATGTCTGTGTGTTTGTCCTCTAAAGTATTTGGCAATCTCTCTGTGTTAAATGGAAGGTAAACATGTTAAGGAAATCCAAATGGGTGCTTTGTGATTCTTGAATACATAACAGGCAATGTCAGGCATGAGGAATTGATTGATTGATTTGTACTAGGAAAAGGAGTCTTGATTGATTCTCCAAAGAATCATGTGAATAAGATCCACCAGGGAAAAAAAAGAGTGAATTTCCAGAGAAAGAACTGTTAAAATGATAGCATTGTTTGCAGCTGAGAACATTCATGTTAATGAAAATTGGATAGCTTTGGTGCTTATGTGTATCAGCTTGATCAGCATTTACATGCTGACAAAATTAAAGAGAAAGAAAAATGTATAAGACAGCATTATTGCTGCACATTATATCTAACGATCAAAACACATACCCTGAGAAAACACCAGCTAGTAACTCTATTTGTGCATGTATGCATACACATATATACCCCACCAAAATGTCTGTCAGTCGGTCTGCTCAACAGCCAGTGCTAATTTAACGGCATTAGTCCCATGCTCTGCTTTCCCTGTTGGCTTTGTAGTGATGGCAGTGTCTTGTTCAAGGTCTGTGGCATGCTGCTCAGATCCCTCCAAGAGTTTGATCCTTTCTCTCCCCAGACCCACTTTCTTTCTGTGGCCCCTAATGGCAGCGGCTCAGGGTAATTGTCAACCAAAAGGAGGGATTCTTGAGAGCCAAATAAAAATGCTATCCACTTTACAGGATGAGCCTTATTTATGGAATGAACTCTCATAAGGGATGAAAAAGGACAGAAAGCTGACCATGGAATTACTTTCAGAAGTTCTATCGCCAGAAATTATTCCTTCTTATGCATACATAACAAGCATGCACATGCAAAAGCGCTCTCAACACATTAAACAAGCAAACAAAAAGCCTATCTGTAAATCAATTTCCCTTACAATTCCAAGGCAAGAAATTAAACAATAGCTTTTGTTATGCTATCTTAAACTTAAAAAAATGTAAGAGGCAGCTGGATATATAGTAATGAAGTAATATCCTGAAACATATTTTAAATAGATAGGAAGAGAGTTCAGAAAACATCAGCATTCTGTCCCATCACTCTCATAAACAAGCCAGAAATAGTTTTGATTTAATTGAAGTTACAACAGGATGTTTTATTCCTCAGTTTACTGCAGCATAATGCAGTTATATAAGCTACACTTGAGAAATTAGTAAAGAAGGAAATATTTTCTGGGTACAAATGAACTTGTATGTAAGCTTCAGATACTGCAAATTTAACATTATTATAGTCCTAAAAAGGGTTATAGATGGATATCCACATTGTATGATCATACCAGGTGTTAAGGGAGAAAAGAATTTAGGAGAACTGAATCTTATTCAGTGGTTTAGTAAGTTTTATTAGCTGGACGAAGGGAATATGCTCAATTACATATAATTTCTTTGGTTGGTAATTTGAAATGTGAAGTTCAGGCTTTTCCCAAGTATATGTTTATGCTATCAGCTATTCTTTTGGAAAACTAGGGCAGCCACAGGGGCAGCAAAAAAGGAACTATAGTTCACCACAGGATCCTGTGTATTACTTCAAATTATGCTCAAATGTCTTCAGCAAGAGATGTGATGTCTTGCAAATGCAGCAAATTGCATAATAAGGGTCTGTTCTCCTAATCTATCTCACGTAAAATTTACAGTTGCAATCATATGATTAACTCAGGATTTTGTTTTATTTTATTTTTGTTTTGCTTTTAATTCAGAAGTATGTTAAATCATCTGTTTAAACATATTTAGGACACAGTGAGTGTCACTAATTAGTAAGACATTGTACACTTTTTTATGAAAAACCTTCTACCAGTTCTGTTTTCTCTTTTAATTTTTTGGAAGTATTTTCACTGTCCAGAAGAGTGATGAAGAACTCTCTTTACAATCTATCTATCTGTCTGTCTATGTATCTATCTGTATCTGATAATTTTTAAACATTATCTTACTCATTTCTATTCTAGCACTCAATACCACTATTTTTAATTTATATTTTGAAGAATATGATATTACGTAGTCCTAGATGTCTGTAACTATCTTTGTATCTCTTTATTTGGATTGACAGTGCTGAAGGAATGACAACTCAGGACAAAAATACTTCACTAAGATTCTTTTTCCATTCCCCAGTGCTGATTCTTCCATACGAGGAAGTTGTGATGGTGGATACCAAGGCTCTGTCTTTATTTCTTCTTGTCTACATCTTCATGAAAGTCTTCTCTGCACCTTGCTCCTCTGTGGCCAGTTTCTTTCCAGGCGAGTTTAGAAACGTACTAAGATTCTGATTTACAATGTAAGCACTGTTTCTCCTTGCTTCAGAGCTGGACTTCTTGTTTAACTTGTTTCCCTATTTTCCCTACCTTCCCTACAAGTCAGACCAGTCCTATTGTGACACAGCTGCAATGATCATCTGCCTGGCCAATGTGAAGCATGACAGTCTTCTCCTTATCTTCACCAACATGTTTTCCAGAACATTCACTGGAGAACAGCAGACCAAGATGGGCAGTGACATTTTAGTGTTATTTAGATACTTGTTTTTAAATGCAACTAATAGTGATCTACACATTAGGAAGACATCAGTCTTCTCTTTATGGATGATTTAATGTCCTCATTAGTCTGTGCTCATTATATTTCAGTTCTCTGTCCAACAGTGCCCTGTACCCAAAATAAACGATGCTGAAGATGATGATTCATAGTTTTGTATTTAGCTGTCACTTTCTTCCAGAATAATCAACAAATGCCCTGCCTTTGCACTTACAGAGCTTATTTCTATACTACTTTAGAAATTTCACTTTTGTAAAGAGATTGCACTAAGCTGAATTTCAATATTTCTGTCCACTTCAGCTAGAAATTTCCCAGCACAGATATAATCCACACATACTTGCATCTCAGTGCCCTCACCAGTCTAAATGTGTTCTTTATTACAGAGCTCTGCTGCAGCGCTAGCAGAATAAACAACTTTCAAAAGCTTGCAGGATTCCTAGTTGTATTGTATTCTAAAAGACTTCAACAGTTTTGCAAATGACATGTGTAGACCTTACAGAAGCATGCAGAGTGCAGAACTGTCCACTGCAGGAAGGAGTTAAAGTTTTCAACATTATTTGCAAGGAAAAAAAGAAGAAGAAAAAAAAAAGCCATCAAAACAAATATACAGATTGTACATGAAAGAATATACCGATGAGAAAATAATATTAGATCCATTAGAATGTCTCATTTTCTTCAGGTATGTTTTATATTTTTACTTCTTTTTTAAATGCTGCAATATTTAACATTAATTTTAAAAGTGCTGAGAAGGCAAAAGAGGCCATGTAGAACTTATCAAATAGGGCATGATTTGTTTTCTTTTTTGGAAGCAAAATATTGGCAAAATCAGTTTTTCAGAGCACTTCTGAAAAGCATCTGAAAAAAGAAAAGCATTAGAATAACAGAAAATTTTCCACCATAATTTTAATTAGAGATCATTTGATGGATATTTTCATATCTAAAACACAACCAGAAACTTCTAGTATGAAAACTGTCTTTTTTTTCTTTTTATGCAGTTAAGTTAGTACTTAAATTACAGCTTAAATGAATCACAGGTAGATATATAAAAAAACTTATCTGGACTAAGTTTCTTAGCTGCCAATCAGAATCTATGCTTTGCATTTTTAATGGCATTGCATCAAGATTGCTTTCTTATATGTTTGGGATTTTCAGGGATGCTTTCACATTCATCAGTTCAGCTGAAACAGTGTGCCCTTAAAAAGAAAATCAATTCAGATTTGCAGATGACATGCTGATGTACCCTCATCTGAAGTGCTGGGGTTTATTTTCTCCCATATTTCCATGGCACAATAAATTCTGGTTTGTGTCTAGCTGAGGGTCCAAGGCTGCATTTAACAAAGAGACTGAACTTTTAACCTTTCAGTCTCCCAGATTTTGATTATTACGACTAACTGATTTTCATTTAGATTTTGTTTCATCAAAGTAAATCCAAATAATTGATGAGCATGCATATATATGAATATAATGACTCTCAATCAATAAAGTGTATCTTTTGCAGGTCACTAGTTAAACTTAGTATGGAAAGAGGTATGTGAGAAACCCTTACCCCAATTTGATTAATAATCAGCACTTAAATGAAGAATTCTTCTACCTTGATTTCAGTTATTAACTTTCTCACCTACATACAAATAGATGCCCTCCCAGAAATAATGCTGAACTGTTGTTTGCCTTCTAAATTCTGATTGTTTCAGATATTCTGCATGCCACTGGATAATTTTTGTAAGATCAGGCATTATTTCACACAAATTTCAAATTGAAATCTTCACTGTTATTTTCTTCTTGTTCTTCAAAGTTAGCAGAAGGAAGCCAAATAAAAACAGATTTCAAGAGCTCTTTTTGCCTTTTAATCTCCTTGCCACTGCCACTATACTCTTAAGCTACAAATGAGGAGAAACTGTATAAAGAGACATCTCTTCCCTTCTTCTTGGAGGAATAATGTGATGAGCACTGAACACTAGAGGGGGAGCTTAACCGTTCTGGAGAGTTAAATCTCTAGACCCTCTGGGAGAGGATCAGAGTGATATGATAGCTGCTGTCTTAAACAAGCAAAGTTAAGGCATGGACAGCCATGGTTCAGAAGTCGAGAGGTCAAGAATAGTAGAGAGCCAATTTATTGTCATTTTCCAAAAAGGCAGCAAATCATAAGTGGAACAGAGAAGTTTAGGGCTCTGCTCCTATCACAATGTGGTATATTTTAAAAACCTCTCTAGAGGCAGTTTAACATGAAGAGTAGGATTACAGGGATTTTTTTTTTCCCGAGGACTGCCTGTCATTTAAATGTCTGAGGAATGATGGAATGAATTATCATAAAATTTTGACAAATTTGATGGCTCAACCAAAGGGGGAAAACAGACATTCCACTTATTGGGTTCTAATAAGACATGACATTTAAAATGAGTTTACATGGCAGTTAGACCTTTGCTTTTGTTTCTTTCTTCTCCTTCTTTTTTTTTTTTTTTTAATTTCTTCTTTGATTTACTAGCATTTGTGTTTGGAGAGCAGTTATTTATAACTGATGCTTGTCTAAGGTTGGAAAACCTGCTCCTTTTCATCCTCTGCTGCCTGTGTTTTAATGGCTTGGTGCCCATTTCATGTATTGTACTTTTGTATAATGTAATTTGGAGTCTTGATGGCTCTTGCAGGATGTCTGTACACCCTTTACTGCAATAATGAAATATGAACTTACTCTTTCATTTTCCTGACTTTGTTATAACTGTGTCACAAAAAGTGCTTTTCATTCTAAACAGTTTCACTTTTTATTTTCTACTTACTGGAAGGAAAACATTTCAAAAATCTTGTTGTGTCTGTATTCTAAAGGAAGTAATGGCAAGTCCAAACTGATTGTTTTCTGCTTACATGCATTCACAGGTACTTTGATACCCACTTCTGATTTGGGTAGTACAGCATTTGTTCATTTCTCTTGAAGTAGCCTAGAAAGCTGGCCACCTGAGCTTAGGGTTTTTTTGTGTGTGTTTTTGTTTTTTTGTATGTTCGGTTGGTTAGTTTTGTTTTTGTTTAACAGTATTTACTACTGAACATATTCATAATGGTAGAAATGCCCTCAGGAATTTTCAGAGTGCAAGACGTCCAAGGAAGACTCCAAAATACTGTTATATTTTTTTTTAACTCATATTTCTGCCAGGTCCCACGATGCTGATGAAAAGTGGATGTGAGTGTGGCAGCTGCTTGGCCAGGGGGTGCCTGGTCCATAACCTCAGCCAACTTGGCCAAGTCCCCACTGCTGGCACTTGTCCCTTGGTCAGTGAAACTCGCCGTTGCTAGGAATATGTTCAAACCACAGACATGGAGCCAAAATACAGCTGAATTAAGCAAACCAAAACATAACAACAAATCATGTTTTGTTTCTTTTCCAGGTTGTTCATGTTTCTGGGTGGGATGCTAATTTTATCTTCAGTTACTAAAGAAAGTAATGCTGCTGCGATAGCTGCAAGGTACCAGATAAGCAGAAATTAGGTAAGCATATGTTTGTATCCAGTTACCTAACACAGGAGATGAATTTTTTCAAGAGCCTCTGCAAATGATTTTCCCACTTTCTGTTTGTTCTGCATGAGAGGTAGATACCTTTATTATTTTAGTGTTTTTCCCCTGGAGGCTTTTCCTCGTGTTAGCTGTACTCAGCTTTACTTGGAGTGCCAGTGCAGATGTACAGAAAATATTACTGCGCTGCTTTATTTAAATAAATATGTTAAAATGACAAAATGACTTATTTATGACAGCTTTTTATACCATGTGCCATGTAGGTCTTTAGATTCATGATGAAAACTTGTAGCCATTGCCTTCATTTAAATATATTAATATTAGTCTTCAATGCTTTATTATACATATAATAAACAATATCTTTTTATGGATTTATATATTTCTGTATATGTACTGTAACAATACTTTTAATTAATTTAATTAATTTATTTATAACTAATAAATAATTTAATATTAAATTAATTAATTTAATAACAGTACTTTTACAATATGTATTGTAAAAAATTTGAAAAGTCATCCTTTAGTGTAAATGCAAACTCATGAGCTTAGAGAGTTCAATGACACATTACTCTGAAACTTTCAGTCTTGAACTTTCATAAGCATTTTTCTGAACAGGATGTTCCTGCTATCAGAAAAAAAGGATGCCACTAGTTTAATTTGATCTTATCATGCTGTTCTATTGAAGAGGTAGGATGTCTCAGTGTGACTTACGTAAGTGTTTTGATGGTGTAGAAAAGAGTATGGGGTATGCTAGTATATTGTGTTGTATTATTATTGCCAGGCATTGCTGCAGTAGCACCGTGAGTCTCAATAAGTTGCTTCATTTTAGAATATTCTGAGTGATTGGATTTGAAAAAGGAACACATCCACTGATTAAACAACACACAGACCATGGCCAACTTACAAGGGTACATTTTCTTCTGTTTTTCCATTTTATCCCCACTGATTTTCAGTAAAGCATCGCTGCTGAAATTAATAGGGGAACTTGAAGCACACTAATTTCTCTTTAGACAAGACCTTTTTATTACTCTCATATCCTTTATTATCTCATGTGGACTTGTATCATTTCTTTGAGATGCTTGAAAAAAGACCATATATAGTAGTAAAAACAGTTCAGGGGGAAGAATAAGACAAATAGGACTCTAGTAACTGTGGAATAAGAGCTGTTTTTTAATCAATACCCATCTATGCTTCACCAGATTTCACTTCTTCACCTCTTTGATCTCTTATTTTCACTTGACTAATTGATGCAGCTCAGATAATCTAACCAGCTATGATCTTTTTGAAGGAGCAGAGCCAGTTTGCCTTTCCCTCAACCAATAGCTTTGGCTCATAATGCTTGGCATATGTTTTTTTTATTTTATTTTATTAAGATAACATCAAACAGTTAAGCAAATAATCTGTGAATAAATTAACTGCAATTGATTTGGGAAAACTGACAGGAAAGAAGGTAAATAACCAACACTTTACCATGGCACAAGATGCTGGATTTTGTAAATGAACATTTACATTTATGGCAACCCAGGAGTGAACTCAAGCTCTAACATGAGCATGTTTCAGATGGGATCTGGCTAGCAAAGCAATATAAACTGGAAAGGCACCAGGATATCAGGCATGCCCTAAGGTAAATTAGAAAAGGAGAAGGAGTGGGAAGGTGACTGTTCCAGAACAAAAGAAAACATTAAACAAGTACCAGCTATCTAAACAAACAAAAAATTCATAATTCTCTTTCTTCCTGTTTAGTATGATGCTGAATAACTAATAATATATCTGATATTTTCTGAAAAGCTTTCTTAGGCATATAACTTAAGTATGGCTTTCTATCTGTGGTGTAACAGAAGTAACCACTAGCTTCTATTAAATTTCTCTAGTAAAACTCTCCCTAGGGCAAACTCTGCTGTTGTCTGTGCTCAGTACTGATTGTAACATGAGAAGGAAGGACCTCAATGCACTTTGTACCTTCAAAACAAATGGCAGCAATGTCCTTTTTGTGAGGACATGGCAGGTGAAGGAGACCTCATTAATGAGGAGGACCAATGCAAATGGGCTGATTCTCGTCTTTTCCAAAGTGGGAGGGGGGGGGGGGGAGGAAGAGGAAAAAGAAAAAGAATCTTCCTTTATTCCTAGAAGTACTATAAGAAGGTGATGAAGGGCTCACAAAGGAGCACAGCCTGGATCTCGGTCTTTGCAGGCCAGCTGGTTGAAAGCAGGTCTGTCCTCAGGATACAGCTGGCTTGGAATGCAGTCTCTACCTTGAACTTCTGTCTCTATGCTGAATCCTCAGATGTGCTTTTCACTAGAGACCACCCACGCTGTGGTTGGATGGTTGAACTGCTTCGTTTTAAGGAATTTCTGCACCTCTGCTGGAGATTGCTACTCCTCCACTCAAATCAGAGTCTGCCCCTAGGAAATACAATGCAGCAGCTTGAACGCTGTGCAGAGAAGTTACAGTAGGACTGCCGTACCTGTCACACTTCAGGTTGATGTGGACACCAAATTATGCCCTGGGCCACAGCATTTTCCTTCTTCGTGTTGTGGCCCATGAGATAGCAAAGATTTAAGGATGATGCCTTTCATATCAAGCTGTAAAGCAAAGAGGGAAAAAAAAAGTAGCCAAGTGTTTCTAGGAATAAGGCAATTAAAGGGAGGGTTAGTTGTCTTCAAAAGATAAACACGGTAATTGAAATAAGGGATATTATCTAGAGAGAAAGATTTAAACCAGAAGATGTGAAAGAACTCATTGTCTATTAATATCCACAGAGTGATTCATAACAGGTTGCTGCTTTCAGCAGCTAGTAAGTGATTAGCAGTTAGATCTACTCAGTGCAAGTGCTTTTTTTTTTTTTTTTTTTTTTTTTTTTTTTTTTTTTTTTTTGTAGTGGCATGTTAAATGTAACAGGAAAAAAAGCCTCACTGGGAACAAAAACAAATAGTGATCCTAACAGCCTAGCATCTGATATGAAAATAAGTACTAACAGGTACAGTCTTTGCAAATTCTGGGAGAGGAATGGAAATCTACTGTTTTGCACTTGAGAAACTGTGAATCTAAAGCCATTCACTAGATTATTTCATACACTTCACTCATTTTACATTTAGGTAAAATTTTCATTGAATTCTATTTCCATATTTCTAAATTTCCACACACAGAACCAGTCTCTTCCAAGCATACACAGTAGATATTTACCAAAAATTGTGTTTTGAGGGGAAATACAAGATAAATCAGAGAATTCTAAATAAAGGGCAACCTAAACACTTATCTTGTTATTTAGTTGCTTGGCTACGAAATCCAATCTTGTTCTGTTGTTCTTGTGAAGAAGTGCTTTTTAGTACATTTTTGTGGGAGGTAAATGTGTTAAAGGGTATCCAGTGATGAAATGCAAGTGCAGTGGCATGAGTTTTCCAGTCCTACAGCACACCTCAGGGGAGGCAGCAGTGTGGCTTATTTGTTGTAATGACATGGGCTAACAAGTTGTGGAAAACACCACATGGAGGAAATGCAACAGATGCAGATTAAATAAAGAGGGAGATACAGAAAACAAATGTAGTAACATGGGGATGTCAGGGAAGTGAGCTGAGAAAGAACTGCTATATTCAATCTTCAGCATTTCAAACATTTTTCAGTGCTAATATAAGCCTGTGAATTTATTTTTTTTTCCATCCCCTCTGTGGTCTACTATCCAACATAGCAATTCCTCCTTTTCCTTTCCAAGATCCCTACTTAGATGTGGATAGTCACACTTAGTGAATTGTTAGTGATTATAAACCACGTCCATTTACACAGCAGTTCCTAGGAGGTAAAGCAAATGTTTCTAGTTAAAGTTGCAGAGTGATTTTTACGTTGCAGAACACAATTACCCAAATTAGATTTTGGGAAGCAACCCAGCATTTTTACTCCTGTCTTGCAACTTGAAGCAGAGGATTGGATTCATCTGTCAGCCATGGAAGGAGGTGAACAGGAGCAGCATAGAAGCAAAACATTACAAAATACAGGACATGATTTTGCCTCCATTATCAGTTTGGAGATGATAACAGTAGACTGTGCATGCTCCATCCTTTACCTTTGTCAAAACAAATTATTTCAAACTCAAATCAATGAACCAGTTTTATTATTTTAGTAGAGAGAGGTTGGCAATGGAAAAATAGAGAAAGAAAAGACCCAGGAATCATTGGTGGAATTGTTGGTTTATAATGTGTTAAATGTGTTTATTTGCACTTCCAAAGTTCAGATTTCCTCATACATTTTCATACTGATAGAGATAAAATGCTAAAGTCTTAAATCCCTCTATGCCATGCTGAGTTGCTAAGGGCTGTTGAGTTTTTGTTATTTCTCCTCTCGAGTTAGCTCTGATTATGCCTGCTGAGTGAAAAATTTGTATTTGCCGACAGAAATAGGAACCACACCACGTGTGCTTGCACTCAGCAAATGCTCCAATACATCACAAAGATTTGCTCAACCCACCTTCAGAGGCCAAATCGAGCATGTTATTTTCTGTTTAGATCTGATCCTGAACACTATCAGTCAGGAGTGTTTCTCAATCTCTGATTAAAACAAGGCCTACAAAGCTGCAAGTGTTCATGCACAGTCTCATTAGAGGACTGGATGGAGTGACCTCGGTCTTCCAGCACAAAGCTGTGAGTGAACTTCAAATATGAGAGTGCATCAATCAAATCCCAGAAAGGCTTTTATGTCATTTTTTCTACTCTGCCTTTAAAGTCCTGAAGGAATGCCCTTTCCAGTGTACAGCCAAGGATCATTCAACAGCAGCAAACAAACCAACAAAAAGCCTCTCAGAAGGACCAAGATTTACCCCACACACAAAGGGGAAAGCACGATGTTTTACTGATGTGTTTTCTAATAAAGCAGGCTTATTTTTTAACTCCCCCTGAATGATTTTTGCCAATCTGGAGGGTTCAACATTACGTTCAAGAAATAGAAAGTTTACTATAAAAATAACAATAAAAATTGAAATTATATGTTTCCTCCCATAAAGCAGGCTTGTTGCAGCTTTTTGCACCCCTGTCATTTTTGCTCCTGCTTACTGAGGGAAAGAATAGGTGGAAATCTGTTTTTAAAAATGGCACGAGATTTGATCCTGATATTTGGGGCACAGTGTGGGATGTAATTCCTTTCTATCCAAACACAGATGACATTTTAGTAATGACTCTTATGTGGAACAACTAAATGAGAAGGATATTACACTTCATCATGTAAAACTATTTTTCAAAAGCTGTGATGATGCAGTGAACTGCAATACTGAATGAGAGGAAGATTTAATTTGAACAAAACCAAGGATCCAAAAGTAAGTACAGTCCATTCAGAGATGACTTCCCAATGGAAATTAAATTTAAACAAGCTATGGGATCTTGAAAACCAAAAGAATTTCGATAGAGACAACAAGCCTAAAAGTGCCAAGTGACCAAAATGTTGGAAGTCCAACAGAATTCTTGTAAAAATTGTCTGTACACAGCTGTTCCACAGGATATCCATGTTCATCAGATAATTTTTTTCCCCAAACTTCATAGATTTTGAAGCAGCTATGACCCTAACAATGCTCTTTCCCTTATCTTTAAACTTAAATATATACATATATGTTTCGAGAATTTTTAGTATGTGTAGGTATTTTTTTTTTTACAGGCCTTCAGATGTTCAGAAGAATTATGCAGATTTTATATATAAGTACTGGAACATTTATGTCATTTGATGGTGCCCCATCTGTGCTTTCTCTGTAGTGTTTTTGGGGCATCTGTGTAAATTCTTACTTTTTTGTTTGTTCAGTAACTTGCTGTATAAAATAACATTGCACATTACCTTTTATAATTTTGATATGCCTTAGAATATAGGCTTTTTTTTTTTTGTTTTGTTTTCCAGGCAATGTTGAGTCTTCAGCTTGCCTTTGCTCTTACAGTATCTGAAACCAGATGTCAGCCACTTATCTTTTCAGTTATTGAAAAGCCATCAAATTGAAGAAATTAAACTTTTGCACCTGACTCCTGAATAGCACATATTTCTTTACTTTTGAGACATTGTATAGCTGTTAACCTTTATTTTATCTCACGTGCATTTCAATATATATGGCATGTATTTATGTACTTATAAATTTATTATTTATAAAAGCCTAATTTTCTGTTGATTGCATGTTTATTCCATCCCTTGATTCATCCCTTTTACAGAGGCTCTTAATATCTTTTTTTTTTTTAAGTTTGTTTTCTTTTTTTTTTTTTTTCTGTTCCTATGGGGGAAAAATAAAACTTTTTTTTAAAATGCTTTACTTTGCAGAGTATTATCACGTTCTAAAATCTTTTTATCTTTTTGCTGCTGACAAATACTGTTGCAGAATTTTCATCAATGTTACAGTTGTTCATTTCAGTTTCTAAGAAAATTATGTTGTCAGTTCAGCCTGATTGAGAAATCAGGTAGAAATTTTGAGTATGCTAAAGGACAGTTTCCTAAGCTGACAGATTCAATGCCTGGTCCCAGTGGCCATTGGCCGGTTGTGACTTCAGAAGACTGGAGAAATTCAGAAGGCTGCACAAGTTTTAACTTGGAAGAGGATGAAGGTATATTTGAGAGTAACTATGTATGCATCTTTAATCTAGAGGTAATCTAAAGGTTACCTGGCCCACAAAATTGTTCAAAGCCAAATTTTAATTTCTGCTTTCCAAAATTCCTTGCTTAGTGCTTCTCCAGTGCTATAGTAGAGGGCTTTATTTGCCATTGCTTCCCTTTTCAACTTGGGGATAGTTAGTGAAGTGAATCTTTTCACTAATGCATATTTCCTGTTTCAGTAGCACTATACTGTGTTTAATTTCTATTATAAAACAGTAATAATGTATAGGTACATATGTTTCCATCAAAGGGCACGATTTTACTTCACAGGAACTTGCTATGCTACTGTTCTGGAAAGCTTTATGGGAACACTTTTTTATGGTGTTTATTGTGTGCTAAATAAGCAAAACTGATTCATGAAAGAGAGAATACTAATCTTTGTTGGGTTAACATCCAGAATATGACCTTGTAAGACAAGCACTGTCATGTCACAGCATTGTGCCCTGAGCAGAGCTAAGGATGATCACTACAAACTCTAAACACTTCCTGTGTCTTCTGTTAGGAAGCTATCTGTGCAAAGTTCAAGCTGATAGAAAGCTAACACGAAAGACAAACTAGCACTGAGCAAGTGCTAACATTCCAGCTAGAACTCTGTTCTCTGGTGCTCTCCATAGTGGACAGATGTAGATAAGGTTACACTTGTGCTTCACTAGGTGAAACTAGCCGACAGCATGATATTACAACAATACTGTATTACAACATAAAAACACTCTAAATTGATATGTGAGCAGCAGACATGGATAATGTCACACTAACCTTATTTTTTCTAAATATATAGGCATATATAAGTCATCTTCTTGCAAGTACTTTTCTGTATTTTTCAAATCATATCTCCATAGCACATTTTTATGGTTCAATCAATTTTCTTTGTTAGAGAAAAATCTACTAATAATTACATAAAAAGAGATGTTTGGTTCTCTCTCCCCTCCCACCTTTATTCCTTCCTTTTTCCCATCTAACTTAATGTCTCTATGGGCAATGCTGCTGCTTCTAGTGTGAGTATTCTGTTATAACGAAGCACTGAGAGTACCACATGTTATTTGAGATTGTCAAACAATTCGAGTTTGTTTGCTTGTTTGTTTATTTTGTTTTGTTAACAAGGAAATACTAAGTTGCTTCTGCTCCTTATGTTTGTTTTCAGAAAGGAAATTACTCAAGCAGAGATCAGAGAAGAAGCAGAGGAGTCATGTAATATTGTTTCAACATATTATATTTGATTTTCTGATCTAAGTCCATCAGCTAATGATAATGATATCTTCTACCTATAATCTTTGTTTCTGCTGTTGGTTCTTATGTTTTTTACTTTTTACATTGTATTTGCTTGCCTTCATTTAAGCAACCCTCAGGTGTGTATTCAACACCCTCACTATATATATATATAGTATATAATATATATATATGTATTTAAACTCTATTATGAGCTTTATTACCTACTGTTTCTTTCTTTACAGATCTTGTCCATTTAATCGAATTTATATGGACCGACAGCCTCCAAGACTAACTTTTTACAACTTCTCCAGCAATTTTTCCCTCAAATAGATTATCACACTGGGATGCCCATATGTGTGGCAGTAAATCCCAGATCATTTTCCTTAGTGATAGTTATGTTGTTCATTTGTTTGCTATTTGGTAGATTTTTTCAGTTCTTTCTAGAAACTAAGAGATAATACAAGATAACATCTGTGAAGTGAGTGATAGTTGAAATTTGCTCTGGAAGTTTGTCAGAATATTGTCAATAACTTCTTCACAGAAAACCTATGTTTGAGAGAAACTGATAATGAATAGAAGAATTTTCCTTGAAAAGTGCATGTCACTGCTGGAATATAAGCTTTTGTTGTTGTTTATTTAAACAAGTGTCAGTACAGCCATGTTTATATTTGAGCAGAGAATTAAGCACTTCAGAAACAATGGCTCTATGTTTACCATAGCAGTGTATAAGTGTCCTGACACTTGTTGGTTGCTTCATTGCAATCAGTCTATCCAGAGCTGGAACATAAGCTCCAGAAGATCCTCTTGATTACCTAAATAAGATAAAATCTAGGAAATGCATTTATGAGAGTAGAATGAAGGATTGACTAGAATAACAGCAATAACAAACAGTGTGGGAAAACAACCTGCAGTAAGAGTTATTAAAGTAGTTTACAAAATGTCTGATAAAAAGCATGAACAAAGACAATTGCTATGATAGTGCAGCATGTGTCTTAGTTGGTCACCACTCTTACCTAACTTGCATTATCTACAGCTGTAGGCAGTTGCCCCAGGCTCCTTTCACAGCTGTAGTGGGAAACTAGGAGCTGTCAGGAGCTTCATCAGGAGCTTTGTATCTAATTATTCTTTGCTTTGAAAAGAAAAATAACCTCCTGAAGCCTACTTTTGAATCCAACTTCTTTTACTTATGCCAGGACAGCTCTACAGATCTTCCTTGGCTTTGTCCACTTCCTTTCAGGAACCTATGATACACTAGTTCATGACAGTCATGGTCAGATCAATTACTCATTTATGTGCTTACCTAGGATAGGACAGAAGTAATTTATATTATGTTTAGATGTTTTCTTTAATTGGATCATGGAGTATCTCCACATTGTGATAATCAAAGCAAGTCATGCCAGGTGGTAGGGGATGGTTTGTAGAACTGTTAGATCTAGGAAGAGATTTTCTTTTTTTATTTGCATTTAGTTTTTGTTGTACTTAATGAATATCCCAGTCTTTGCAACTATCTTGCAGCAGAAGGTACTCTGAGTTGTAATATTCAGTGTAAGAGAACTCATCAGTCAAATCCAATGCAGAATCCAAAGTTACCTGGAACAGTGGAACTCTGAGGTATTTATTTTTATTCTCATTAAATAAAGAGAGGCACAGATTATGATAAATCTTGTGTTGCCCTTCAGAGATACATCATCTAGTGCTTGAGGCCAAGAAATGAGTAGTTTCCATAATTAGTAAGGGAAATTGAATAATTGGGCTGTGGTTTATGAGGGTTCTTTCTCTAAGAAGAGAAACCATGCAAGTCTCACTCAAGTGGGTTAACATGATTTATTTTTTTAGCACACAATTATTGCAAGTTGATTTAACATAAATTCTACACTTGAGTATTTATTTTGCATTTTTTTTTTCATTTCTTCTTAGCATAACCACAGGAACATGCTTTTGTGAACATGTTATACTCATATTTTCTTCCTGGAAACATGCTTAATATTGTGGTTAGCGTGATTTCTAACTCAGAATATGCTATGATATATCTTTTTTTTTTTCTGAAGGCAGTAAAAGAAGTAAGTGCTTGTCTTCCTATAAATGGCATAAATTGGGGTATTTCAGTGGAATTTCACATGGTGAAAAGACACCAATTTATTTCATATTCTGTCATCGCAGAGAATCTTCACATCTGAATTGTTTATGCTCAAATAATTTATAAAGCTAAATCAGTTTACTGATGTCTTTCTTGCTAGGCACAAATACACTTTTGTGTGGTGGCATTCTCTAATGCATGTATGATGTCACAGTGTATGTTCTAATGCAGTACAAAGTTAATAAAAACAAAAAGAGGAATAATCCATTTCATGTATATCTTGAGGGAATCAGGTTTGCCCAGAGAGAAACTGGATTCCTCCACATTTCAAAGTGAATAGTTCCAGAGATATCAGGAACTCTGATCTTCTATGGTGTTACAAACTGAATAAGAGTGATGAAAAAATGGGGGAGTAAACATATACAAAATATATCCATTTCAAGATTGCAAGATACAAATTAGAAATGATAAAATATGCTACAAGAAGTGCTGGTGATAATGTAGGATTCTGTTAAACACTGATAATTAAATCAAGTAATGACCACTGTATGTGTAACACGGTCATGAGGCCTACACTGAATATTCCTGGTCAACCTGGCTGAAAAGGTTTCCTAAACTTAGGGATGGGGTTAGGTAGACCTGATGAAAAGCACATCCTTTCCTTTGCACATCGTGCTAGAGAAAGATATTAGTATGCCTTCTCCATATGTTTCCCACTATTATCAGAGAGATCTGGGGAAGCACGGGCAAGAGGACGAAAGCCTATATGGAAAAAAACAATAATAAAAATCACATAACAAAAGAAGCAAAAAAATCATACCAGAAGCATCAAAGCTTCAGAGTTGTTTTTCATGCCATTTTATCCTGGAGATTCTTTTACCTCATAGCAGATCAATCCTTTGTATGCACCTGAGAAAAAAATGGTCTTGTTATCCTTTACTAGATCTAACCAGCCATCTAGCCAGGCCAGCATTCCTGTAGAAACAGAAGCTGCCAGAGCAGTTGATGGTTATTAAAAAAAAATGAGAACATACACAGGAAGTAGAAGAGTGCATAGTAATCATCCAACAGACCTCAGCCTGAACTTGCAACCCTTATTCATGTGAATACAGTCCCCTTGAAATCAGGGGATTAGCGTCCTGATAGTATTGTTCTGTTCTACTTTTTAACTGAAATAGCATCATGAGCTTTCCAAATGGATATTGATCCTCTAAACCCTCTTATGAAAAGCCCCAGTAGAGTTTCCTAAGAGAAGTAAGGGTTTACAGAACAGTCAGGGTATAATTTCAGCTAAACCTGAAATGTGCAAGTGCCTGTATAATTTGTTTCATAATTGCTGCATACTGCACATAACCTCCCATTGACTCCTCTTGTGTGTTTAAAAGCCTCTAAGTAGGGTTTCAGTGTTGAAGCCTCTAAGTACTGTTTCAGTGTTGTTCATGAAATGCTCTTCTCTGGAAAAAAATAGGTCCAAAGCAAATATGTTTATTTTGTTTTCATGGTTCTGAAAGAGGTCTATATTTTGTGATGAGTTATTTTATGTCTCCCCTTGAGCTTGGTTTTTAGACAATTTTGATTCTTCTGTGCCACATATAGAGTAAAAACAAAAAAAAAAAAAACCAAAACATTCTGTCACATAGTAAAAAATGTATTACTATGATTTCTCTTGGATTCTGATAAAATTTACTTCTTGCCATTCTGGAGGAAAACTTGAGAATCTTAGATGGCATAAAATGATTGTGACATTCATTGACATCAGAAATCAGTAAATGTTCCAATGCATTCCTGGTGTTCAGAGATAGCCATGAAGTATGGATTTACATGCATCAGACTACATCAAATACCTAAGCCAATATATCTCAGTACATAAAGTGCTGCATGTAATATTACTGAAACAACAATCTAGCTTTTTAAAAAAATGCTTTCCAGTAACTATTTAGTTAGAAAAAGAATCAATATTCCTTCAGTATTCACGACCCACTCAATAGCTTAACTGATATGTTGTTCAGGAAAGGTTAAAAAGCAAGAGGGGGAGAGAGAGAGAGAGAGATTGGGAGGGAGAGAGAAAGAATGAAGGCACAGAAAGAAGCAGGAAGGGAAAGGAAAAAAAATTATGCCGCCTAGCTACAAGCTGCAGAGGGAAATTAATATTCAAAAGGTTAAGGTGTCTGTGAAATGTATGTAATGAGTAACACTCATAGTTTGTTACTATAGGTTCATTGCCTCTAATGTTGAGGACGGCACATGGATAATTTACGATTCCCATTGTCCCCTCTGCAGGGATTAATTCTGAATTATTTATGTACCTATATACGCACAGAACTGAAACATTTTAGTTAAAGTCAGCCACTCACTCATAGTCTTGAAATTATGCAGCCCTTGTTGCTAAAAATGATGTTAGCCTCTTGTGATTTAAGTCATAACATTTTATTTTCAGTCCCACTGAGAGAGAAAGCATACAGGAGGAAAAAAAGATATATTTTTCCTGAAGAAATCTCTGAATGCATTTTTTAAAGATTTAAATAGATAATGGTAATATGTTGAGTCAAATTATTGTTGTAGTGTGCATGTAAATAAACCTTTATTTTATTCATGATTCTAGATAATTTTTCTATTGCTCTCTGAGATTTTTTTTTTTTTTTAAGATGACTATCTTTAAATACAAAAGCTTTGCATTTCAATAAAGGGAATCCCATCTACTTATTAATTAATCAAAGAATGGAATTTCATTTTGGGAAATTGGTCTCAACTGTTAAGAATTCCCACTGAATCACTGCCTTTGGTACAAATGCAACCTTCACTGCTGTTTCCATTTGAACTCCAATGATTCCTCACTGCTCTAAATGGCTCTTTTGGATACATCAAAATTCTTTAATCATGGAAAAAATGCACACATTAAACATTTCTTAATAAAATATTAGATTAGGGAGTGTCTAGAGAACTATACTGAGGATAGTGTTTGATAAAGATCTAACCCAGTCAGCATGAATGGGTCATAATCTTTTTATCTGCGCTAGATATCAATTTAACATGGTATGTATGTTTTTAACCATTTTTACTTCATCCGCAGGATGAGGTTTTTTCCCCTGATTTGAACTTCAAACATGTTTCAGTATGTCAGATATGCAGTGCAAAATTTCAGTCCTATTGATATACAGACGTTGTTGTGAAGAGGGCAATTAATAGAAGGGGGTGAGAAAAGAAGCCATTGCTCAAGCAGCCCCAAGCCTTTGGGGTTTCAGACAAACTGGACGGTTCTGCCTCCAGGAATTTTACCCATAATGATGACTGTGCATCGCAAGCAGACAGCATAGTCTGCAAGCAGAGTTTTTAATACGGAGTGGATAAAGATGTAAAAGTATCTGACATGGGAAAGGAAAAAAAAACATATAAAAGATCAATCCTTCTTTTTCCCTCTTCTGTACAATTCAACAATTGCTAATGAATTAGGAGGAGGGGCATATTGATGTACTGCTTGACTGTAACACAAAGAAGTGTAGTTAGCAAAAAGCTGCAGTGGGTAATGAACAGTATTTTAACTCGGCAGTTTAACCTCCATGTCTGTCAGCAATGACCTTTTACCAACCCCAATGAGAGCCTGATTTCTCACTTTTGCTACTCACTGCTGGATGAGTGAATGTAGAATTTGACAGCAAGAGGTTTTACATGAAAAGGGAAGGTACTTAAAAAGCATGTTTTGTGATGATAGGCTACATTTATTCACTGTTCATTACGCTGGGTGCAGCAGCAGCGTTGGTGGATTGATTGGGTGCGAGCAGCTTGTCTTCTGGGGCAGCGAGGAGGCGTTATTGACCTGCATGGGAGCCGAGGTGGCCTCCAGATGACCCCCCTTTCACCTGGAATTGACCTTGAAAACAACCTAGGGTTCACCCCGCTTTGAATAAATAGAAAAGTGTCTTAACAGCATGTGGATTATTAGAATTGACATATTGCACATTTCTCCTTTTTCAACTTTTATAGAGGTGCATGTGTAGGGGGTGGAGGGAGAGTGTTGCCTTTTAAATTTCCAGATCCAGCAGCTGCATGGCTTGGTATTTGTATAGATTTATGGCGGGAGGCAACTAGACTTTCTCCTGCTTGATGCTAAATTTTACCATTCATCATTATTGATTACAGCCTACACTCTATGACAGAGCCCAAACCTTACTATGACAATTGCTATTTCAGTTGTTATGGGCCATAATGGGCCATAGGGATGATTTAAAAGAGCACAATAGCTATCTGTAATTACACATGAATAATCCATGAATTCTCTAGCACAGTGCTTATAATCAGACCCTAACAGCCAAGGCCGAGACATTTGTACTTGTTTCCCCTTCAGCAACTAGACCAGAAGGCACCTTTACACATAAACTCGGTCACAACAGGCCAAAAGCAATTGTCTCCTTCTGTGTTCAATCTTGACTTTTCTTCCTCTGCTTAAAATAAATCAGCTAAAGCGGAGGGTAATGGAGTATTGCATTAATGCCGAGGGTGCAGCCCCCTAATGAACTTGACTTGATATGGCAAGGCGCCTGGAGCTGCCTGCACGGGAGCTGTTTCCTTCTGTTTTGTTTTGTTTCACCAGGCAAAGAGTTATTTTTCAGTCAAGCTCTAATGATGTCTTCTATGACAACACTTTTCTGTGTCAAAAAACAAATAAGAGAAACAGATACAGCAACTACTTTAAAAGTTGATGCTTAATTGTACCTCTACATACTCCACGTTGTACATTTTCTGAATTGTTGCCCAATTTTAACTCTCTCAGTCAGTTTTGAATTATTAATTACACTGATCATGTATGTATCTTTACCGCAGGTTACATGCAGCTCCTTCAGAGAGATGTTTTGTTGATGATCTGGTGGTGGCATTGCATAGGTAAAAAGAAAGTAAAGTTTTTCTAAAGCAAGGTTTTTTGCTTCCAAATACTTCATTCACAGGTAATTGAACCAAATCCAGGTGGCTTTGTGGCTGCAAAATCTACACAACCACAGTTTTCTCCTGAGGTTATGACCTCTATCCAATGCTCATACAAGACTTCCATGTTGGTTCCAATTTAGGAGAATAAATTATCACAGAATCCTGTGGTTTTTATTTTCATTAATATCTGTCGGGATGCCTGTCCTCTTCTGGGATGTGTAAACTATTTTTTTTCCCCCTACTTCTGGTCTGTGGAGGAGTTTTCATTCCTTAGGAACCAACATTTTTTGTCCTTCAGAGTTCTAAAGCTGAAGCATGGCTTGAACATACTGTTAAATAGGCCTGGCTGCAAAATTGAAATGTAACATACCCTAAACTGAATGAGGTAAGAGCCTGCACAATTATATTCTGAGACATGCAAATTATTTTTTTTCTAACATTATTTTCTCCTGACTGCTGACATTTATCTGTACATCACGTAAACACAAAGCAGGGATGTGTTTTCTTTAACAGCTGAGTTTGTACAGAATACAAAAAAAAAAAAAAAAAAAAAAGTGACTTATAATTGGTATGACATTAGAAACCCATGTAGTAGCACAGTCAGCTTCCGTCTCATCTTTGTTCCTACCTCTCTATAAAGGATAAGGCAGTTTTGCCCAGAGGAAGAAATAAAAGGGAATCCTCGTTAAAAGGTACATTAGCGAAAAAAAGAACAGCTTTATTGGGGACATGTGCAGAAAGGGATGTTTGAGTAGCAAATGATAATTTACTTTTGAGGTATATTAAAAAGGTTTAATCTTACTGATCATGAGTTAAATTGGATGTTTTAATCAGTTAGTGAGTGCCAAAAATAATTATGCCAGAGTGCTTAGTCTGCAGAATGTGTACACAAAGCATATAAATCCTTTTCTTCCCCAGGGATTTCTCAGAATAACACACAACTAAAAGACAAAAGCTATATCAAACTCATATAAATTAACATTGCAAATGATCTGAAAAATACAATAAATAACATGATTCTATCACTCTGAATATGCTACACAGGGAAGACTGTCCAACACATTCATTAATCTCTTATATCCTCACTAAACTTTTTCAGGAAACTTTCCTTCCATTTACTTTCCATAGTTCAATTGAAGGTCATCCTCTGCACAGGGAATGTTGGCTGGTGTCTACGGACAGAAATCCATCATCTTTTCTGAAGTAAATGTTCAGAACTGAATTAAATTCATTCATTTGTCCCACCTAGGAAGAAAAGTATTTGACAGTATTTAGTAGCCACTCTGAAAGCCAAAACAATGCACGCTGATGGATCTTTTTGTTCAGCTGTGTAGCTTCTTCTAGAGGCATGTAAAGATTTCTTTTATAAGGCATCTTTTTTTTTTTTTTTTCAGTCCAGCATGGTAGATAGCTACAATCTATGGAAGATTGTCTGTGTGTGTGCTTGTGTGCATGTGTGTGTTCATAATTACTGTAGATTGGATGCAAATTCAAATGAGATGGCAGCTGTGTAGGTGAAATGGTCTTTAATCTTTGCAGCTTTTCAAAATAATTTTGGTGCTAAATAATTTGAAGAATCCGTTTACTTGGAAAATATAAGAAGAACATGTTCATCAAATGCTAAGCATACCATGAAGCTTTTTTAGGAGAACCCAAATAATTTTTTATGAAATCAAAAAATATTCTCATTACGTGAGCTTTTCATTCTGCAATCTCTTAAATTTCTATTTTCACCCTCTCGGTACTCTCATTCTTCTTAAGTAATGAAATCCCACAGGATAATCTCACCAACTGAGACTAACATAATGATTTTGAAATTATCCTATGCTGTTGCACTGCCTACACACAGGTTGTTCATGTGGGTGGAGGGAAGGAATCTGATAGAAATGAGCACTGAAATGTTGAGTTGGTCATTGTGACATAATCTTGTGTCCCTTTCATCCTGGCTGGTTTTGTCCCATGTTTTATATTTACAGTAAAAGGTCACATATATGATTTGATTTCCTATTACTCATGTTTAGTTAACTACTGAAAGCAACAGAGGTGAGGGGAAAATCAGATTATGTTTCCTTTGATTTGCTACACTTTACACACTTCACCATACATGCATGAGTACTCTACCTAACTTGAATGAAATCCACATTAGTAACTATTTACAACCTAGGTGCTCCAGGTACATTAAGTATGTAGCTTGCTTCAAAACTAATGCCTCCTATTTATTTCCATGGAAATGACAACACATAAAAAGAGCAGTATAACACTGTTTAATACAGCAAATTTTCAGTCACAAAACACAATTTTCCAACTTAGTCACCACCATTAGCCAATTTGAGTGGATGAGCTGATTGAGGCGCTCTTCCTTTTGTGTTCTGACATCTGTGTTTGGCTGTCTGTAATATGGCTTGTCTTTCACTTCACTGTCATTTCTGCTGAAATATGTCACCCACTACTCACTGTGTTCACATCCGCTTTTTGGTCTCCATATATGTTCAGCAAGTCTTGACAAATATCAGAGGGTGCCATTTTTTCCACAGGGAGAAATTCAATGATACACCTTTGTTTCATCTGCACTTTCATGTCAGACACCATTCTGTCAGACTGCCCCTCTGCTGCCATCAGTCACACAGCAACAACAGAAATGGAATATTGGTGGGAAGGTTCAACCTCTACTGTCATACCACCCATATCCGCCTCTGATGTCGTGGGCAAAAATTAAAAAATAGGAGGCATTTCTTTTGGATCAGCCCTCATACATAAATAGTAAAATGAAGGCCATACACACAGCAAACTGCGTTTGTTTTAAGTTTGTGCCTGCACATAGAAAATATCCTGAATCAATGTAATTTATTAATTTCATCTGTTAAAATAATTCTCAGGTAACAACTGAGATTTGGATTTCCACTTTTTTTCCTAAAGTCATAATTATAACAGTCTTTGACTGCCTCCCATGTTTTGGCCAGTTTCTACTTTTATGCTGCAACATTAAAAAAAAAGTATTCAGGCACAATGTGTGTGCTATACAACTCATTCAGAGACGACCTTAAGGTTTCAGTTAGCAATTAAAAACTGTCTTGTTGTACTGAAATATTAAAATGGGTGATTTTGGTTGCCACACTTAGTGAAATGTCTGCATATAATTAGGTTAGTTAAAGACAGAATGTTGGTCTTATGAATGTTCTGATTTTTGTTGCTTAAAGTAACAATTTAATAGATAAAAAACTATTCATGAAATTTTCTTCATAAAGTCAGTGATCACAAGAAAGCATCACAGAAAATGCCTCAATTATCCACTTAAAGAAAATACGCTGGTGTGAATTTGCTGCTGATTTTATTAGTAGGACTCTGAGGGGTATTTCAACTAGTGATGTCAGAGGCCTTTAGTTTTATGTTTCTTGATGCTTTCAGGTGCTAAAATGATCTGATGAGGTAGTTGTTATATTCTCAGTAAAATATATGTCCTGGATTCTCCTACAGGGATATAGGTCTGAGCTCCTTCTAAGAGAAGAAGGGAACATGTGTAATTTTGTCCATTTACATATTTGTCATTTGTCCATTAAAAGATGTTCTATATTGTCTTTAATGTTTGACAAACTATAAATAATAGAAAAGTTGGATATGCATTGAACCCCAACTGATGGGATAATCTGATAAACTCAGATTATCCATTGTTTCCTCCGGGCAACCAGTTTTTTTCTTTTCCACCATTCTTAATTTCTCTAAGGAAAATTAAGGAAAAAGAAGAGAAAAAAAGTCAGCCATTTAAAATACACTTATGAAAAAAGTTTCTGTTTAGTTCCTGATTATTTCATTCAATTACTGCTAAACCCAAGTACAGCACAACAGTTAACCCCTCTGTAATATTTTGTTTCCACTTTTTTAAAGGCTTATTTTCCTTCTATTTTGAGTTGAACTTTTGTGCACTTCAGAGGGTGGGGAAGTCCTTGCTGATATGTTTCAAATCCAGAAAAAAAATGGTCAACAGCATACAATTCCTGTGGGGGGGGGAAGGGAGAAAAAAAACAAAAAAAAATAATCAGGAAATACATTTAAAATAAACTGATAAATGAAAGGGAGAGAAACTTACCTTCACAAAAATAAATAAATAAATAAATGATTCAAAGCAAGGTGGAAATAAGTGAAATGATGAAATCTCTTTGATTCACCCTTATACCGAGTTCTTATTTTTATATAATCTTATACTAATTTTGCTTCTCAAAGCATGTTTTCTGCTGTATGGCCTCAAAAATGCTTTTTATACAGTATACTACAGGACTAATTATACAGTATAATACAGGACTAATTGAAACTAATATGGTCAACAGAGGAAGTTTAAAAAAAAAAATGAAATGATATAAATTGTATCTAAAGTCCTTGCTCATTTTCAGCGCTTGCTTGGAAATGGGAAGGAAGCCAGAAACCAGAATTCTTGCTTGAGGTTAGCATGACAGAGGGAAAATAATAATAATATCCATCTCTGCAAGTTCTTAATAACAACAGTAGTTTGAATGTATTGTAGGAAAAGATAACACCTTTTCTCAGTCATTCATGGAATTGTTTATTTCTGAACTGATTACAAGGGTTTTGAGCTTAATGCCACTGAAAGATGTTCATTGATGGAGCTTTAAACTAGGTACGAAGAGGGGTGGGGGTGTAACTGAGGTCGCTGGGATGGAGCCTGTATGTAGCGTGTCAGTTCTTGTAGGAGAGGGATGTGCTAGTAAGATCCCACAGTCTGTGTCTTGGTGAAGGAGGAGGATGGCTCACCCTTTTGTAGGAAGAACGCAAGGGTTGGTGTGAGGTTGGTGGCTATGGAAACACCTGAGTACGGTCATGAGGATACTAGAGCTACTGCCACTCAAAGCCCAGCGCAGGTGCTTTTACACTAATGCATGCAGTATGGGTAATAAACAGGAGGAGCTGGAGGCCATTGTGCAGTTGGAAAGCTATTATATAGTTGCCATCACAGAAATATGGTGGAATGACTCACAGCTGGAGTGCTGTGATGGATGGCTACCGACTTTTCAAAAGGAATAGGTAAGGCAGGAAAGGAGGTGGTGTAGCCCTCTATGTTAAGAAAGAATGTGAATGCATGGAAATTAATGATGGTGATGGTTGGGTTGAGAGCTTATGGGTCAGAATAAAAGCGAAGGCCAATAAGACTGACATTATCATGGGAATCTGCTACAGGCCACCCAACCAGGATGAAGAAGTGGACAAGACGCTTTATAGACAGTGGGTCTCAAGGTCTCTCCCCCTTGTTCTGGTGGGGGACTTCAACTTCCCAGACACCTGCTGGATTTATAATACAGCAAATAGGGAAGAGTCCCGGAGGTTCCTAGAGCGTGTGGGAGATAACTTTCTGACACAGCTGGTGAAGGAGCCAACAAGGGGAAGCAAAATCCTGGACCTGCTGTTTGTTAACAGAGAAGATCTTGTGGGGGATGTAAGGGTTGGAGGCCACGTGGGGCATAGTGATCATGAGATGCTAGATTTCTCAATCCTTGTTGAAACACAGAGGGGAGTTCAGCAGAACTGCCACCTAGGACTTCCGGAGGGCAGACTTCAACCTCTTTAGGACCAGGTTGAGAGGGTCCCTTGGGAGGTATTTTTGGAGAGCATGGGAGCCCAGGAAGGCTGGGAATACTTTAAGGAAGTTATTTTAGGGGTGCGGGAGCCAAGTCATGGAAGATGAGCCAATGGGCAAGGAGGCTGGCCTGGCTGAACAGGGGCCTTTGGCTGGAACTCAAGAGTAAAAGGAAAGTTTATGGTCTCTGGAAGAGTGTGCAAACTACTCATAATGATTACAGGTATGTAGTGAAGCTGTGCAGGGAGAAAATTAGAAGAGCCAAAGCCTAGCTAGAACTAAACATGGCTACTAAGGTAAAGAAAAAAAATAAATATTTCTATAAATACATCAACAGCAAGAGGAGGGCTAGGGAGAATCTCCATCCCTGGTTGGATGCCGAGTGCAGCTTGGTGACCAGGGATCAGGATAAGGCTGAGGTACTTAATGCCTTCTTTGCATCAGTCTTGTTACTCCCTTGGAACACAGCCTCTGTGCTGGTAGATAGGGATGGGGAATAGTATAGGCCCTGCATAATCCATGATGAGATGGTTTTGGACCTACTCTGGAAGCTGGATGCTCACAAGTCCACGGGACTGAATGGATTGCACCCTAGAGTACTGAGGAAATTGGCAGATGTGATTGCCAAACCACTCTCCATCTTCCTTCGGCAGTCCTGGCTAACTGGGAATGTCCCAGCAGACTGGAGACTAGCAAATGTGACGCTCATCTTCACAAAGAGCCAGAAGGATGATCCTGGTAGCTACAGACCTATCAGTCTCACCTCGGTGCTGTGGAAGGTTATGGAACAGATAATCTTGGGAGCCATCGTGGACCAGTTAAAAGTCAACCGGGGGATCAGGCCCAGTCAACGTGGGTTTATGAATGGTAGATCCTATTAGACAAACCTGATTTCATTCTATGACAAGATGACCCTCTTAGTGGATGAACAACACCTTGAATTTCAGCCCATACAGTGAAATACATCAAGATATTTTAAACAAACATGGCTGTGCATATTGTGGGTGTATATGTGAGAGAAAGAGGAAGAGACAATTATAGTAAATAAACTTTTCAAACATTTTATGCAGCTGAGCATCAATGTAAAATATTTTACTATAAAAACTAATTATTTCAATCTCTTTGTTTTCACCAACCCCACATACTCCATTTCAGCTATTTGCACCCAGAGCAATACCTTGTTTCCAAGGACACCAAGACAGAATTGTCTTTGTTCTTTGCTGGGAATTTGTACAGTGGAGGGATTTCTGATAGAAGTTGTGAGTTTCCTTATTGTATGTGAAGGTTTGCACACTTGGTGGGCATGATTTCAGTAAAAGAAAAGTATTCCAGAGCATGCTGAAGAAGTTCGTTTATTTTGGCTAGTATTTTTCTCTGCTGTTCTCAAAGACGTTTTTGTTGGAATAAAATCTCTCTCCTTGTGTTGTGTTTCATCTTCCTGCTTTACAAGCCAGTAGAACAAGTCCACGCAACCAACACTGATCTGTTGCTCTGGATATGACTGAGATAAAACCTTTTAATCTTGCCGCATGATGGAATGGGACAGGCTAATGGAACTATTTAATCTGTTATTTAGTCATTTGCAATACAATATGTTTGTGTAGTATGAGTAATCGTGTGTATTGTACTGCAGATTAAGACTTAAAAATGTAGCTAAATAATCGTCAAATATTTTGTATGATAAGATTGTCTTCTCCTGAGTAGGAACATCCTTGCTTTAGAAAGGGGCTGGCATCAAAAACACAACATCCTTGTTTCTACACAGTATCTCACTTTTTATTCCCTCTCAATTTATTCAGTGCTTTTTCCTGCATCAGGCAATCAAAAGCATGCAGTCTCTTGCCTCCAGTGTCAAAGCTGCTCTATTTATGTGAGGAATGAATACAGACTTTCCTGGCCTTAACTACTATTGTGTGCAGTTGAGTACACACATCTGTATGCATTATTCTTATTATATTCTTACTCTATTCTTTTTCTATCATGTTTTTCAAACTTCCTTTTCACCTGCAACTTACAAAGGCAAATTGAATATTTTTAATTGTACTTGGGATTCAAACTGTTCTAATCACCAGAGTTTTGATTTTCTTTTAGATATAGCATGCATAACACTCCTGGTACCCTGTGTATTTGTAACGAATTTTGCTTGGTTTTGAATGTGACTGCTTCCATGCTAACTCCTTGATGAAGCTGGGTCATTGTTTTGGCTTCAGCACCATATGAGTCCAACTCATGTAAAAGACACAGTCATTCTCAAAGGGTATGTATGATCCCTATCACTAGGCATAAGTGCTATGAGTAACATTTCTACACCTTTTAAAAATCTTTAAGTGCATGCTCCTAGATTAATATTCCTTCCAGAGAGCTCTAGTAGTGCATTAGTGCCCAACTGAGCTGTTAAGATTTATGCAGTAACTTCAGTCCTTCGAAATTTTTACAGTAAATAATTTTATTTCTGAATATAACATGTTGTAGTGAGAACAGGAGGCCCAAATATATAAATCTTCAGGAACGGACAGATGTCTAGTATAATGACACATCGTCTTTTAGTCAGTGGTGGATAGAAATGTACTTTCTCTCCAATTTTTTGAATATACATTATTTTGAGTTCAAATATACAGATGGTGTACTTTTCAAAATCTTTTTTTTTCCATTTTCTTTGGTCCTTCTGATATTTGTGTAGTTCCTGATTTCGGCTTAACCTTGGAAAAAGTCATTTCAACTTGATATGAATGTTAAATTATCTCTATACTTCAGACTACCTTCACAGTACTCTTTAGGAAATGAACAATATGGGGATTAGAAGTGGATGAGAAGTGAAGGTTCTTGTTTCATATTAAGAGTTGCTGAAGATCATCACATGAGATGACTCACAAACTCAGCCTCCTAGAGAATACTAACTAAGCATTGATTGTATCAGAGTCCAGTAGTGTCAGTGATTTCCGCTTGCAGGTAATCAAGGTGAGATCATCAATTATTGGTTATTTATCAAGGGATGCTGTTTGGAAGACAGCAGCAACTGACAGACAGAATCACAGAGTTGCTTTATATTAGTGAACAAGGAGAAGGCATGCCAAAAAGGAATTTTCAAGGCAATTAACCATGTAAAATTATATTTTTTAATATTTCTATTCAATGTGGGCTTGTTTTCAAGTGACCTTGAAATGAAGCTTTATGGTAGTTTACTGGTGCATTCAGTAAAGTGTAAGTATAAAACAGAACTCCTTTTTTAAAAGCACAAATGTTTTTGCCAACCTGTAGTGCTATGAGGGAAGCAATAGGAAGATTTGTATCTAGGAATTTTACTCTTCAAGAAGTGGTCATCTAGATAATGCAGTTACATCTCCTAATGATAACAAATGTAAAAAGAAGAGTAACATAAAGGTTTGCCTGCTTACTTGTAAATTAAGTTAACATATTTTAATAACACCTGTGGGCTTTTTAATGCTTCGGTTTGACCACCAGCCTGTTTGACCATTGACTGGGTTGAGAGAGGTCTATGGCAAAGCTAAAGGAAAAAAAAAAAAAAACAATTCTTTATAAGAGCATTTCTATGATAAATCTTATTTTCCAGGTTTTCAATGTAGGGGAATTAGAGCAAATGGAAAACCTGAGGCCTCCGAAGGGCCTTTTCTAAAGCCTGAGCTTTAGAAAACCGAAGTAAGCAAAACAAAGTAATCAGTGGTTGTTTTTGAAGTAATAAATACATACTTTTTGTTACTGGGTCTTTATCACAGTGCTGAAAATGTATAATTTTTCCCGTTGATTTTTCCTTCCCAGTCACTTTGACTGTACTTTGACTGTTTGACAGCTTGTAAGTGATGATATCAATGCTGCTGTAGAAATATCAGACACTGATGTGAATTGCATTGGACAGTGGGTGTGTGTTTTAGGAAAGATTACTCAAGATTTAAATTTGTATTTTAAAAGAATCAAATGGATATCTTGTTCTGTTTTATGTATAACCACTACACACTACTTGGTATTGAGAGTAAAATGTGAATTTAGCAGTGCTGGTAGGTGGTACTTTACAAGTGATAATAGGTGCTAACTGTGGATTTTAAAGAGTGATATCAAAATATTTCTTAGTAAATTCTCTGTTGTTTCCAGAGTGTCATTAGACAAATGTTAGCACCCCATGGCATTTACTAAATAGCTAGTTGCATTCAGATGTTGACTACTACAGATTGGCTTGTTTTTCTGCTTTCTTCTCAAATATTCTTACTATTACAATCAGCCCCAGCCCTGGGTACATGCCTGTTTTGGATATGACCATTAGTTCAGCCCCTTTCTTGACCATAGGACTCTGGCTGTTGAATGCCAGCTAAAAGACAGTGAAATAGTGCAGCACAGGAGAAGGTTTTAACTCCTTGTTGGAAATGTGTTTTTTAAAGATATTCTAACAAAATTGTAGCCAATCAGTGCAATGCAGTGGCTTAATGGAGAATTCCTAAGACTTGTGGCAACTTTTTAGGTGAGCACATCTGGTCACAAGGATCTGAGAGAAGAAAACTCTGTGTTAAAGTTCAGGAAGCATGGAGCAGAGGAAGAAAGAAGGCTCAGTACAAAGCAAGCGTACAGCAAATACTGTTGCAAAGAAATCCACCCAAGTACACAGCCAGTGTTTGGCTCCTCTGTGCAGTGCAGAGGCAGCCTGTGTGTATAAACAAGTCGGGAAGGTTGAAGAACAAACAATAGGGTTCTGATAAATTTTACTCTGAGCTCCATTCAAAATCAATGTCATAACTCAAAAAAAAAAAAAAATGTTTAGGGAAAGGCATGCCAAACATGCACTAAATTGAGCACATATTTCAGTCTCTATACATTAATAATATCTTGTGCACTGCATTGTATTACTGTGCGGAAACTGTAATAAAAAAGTTTGGGTAGACAGAAATGAATGCCAGTAACCACTGTAGGTTTCATCATACCTGAGCTATGAAGCCATTCCTCAGAGGGTGAGGTCGGCTTCTAGACTCAGCACCAGGTTCTGTAAGGATACAGTGCAGCCTCGCCTGGCCTTGTAGTACATCAGTCCTCAGCACAAGTTGTGAATTGGCCCCATGTAGATCTACAGGGAGATGGAGGTAGACCTTTTGCCTCCACTAAATCACTCCACATGGAGGGTTTTGATTTCTCTGCAGTGTTTGGTCTGTTTTGACACCTTCCCCTGTGGCTCTCACTCCTCAAAGTACCTGCTGATTCTCTCTCAAACAGTATTTCAGTTGTGCTTTGACTGTACTTACCAATTTTAAAATAGGTTTTGGGTTGCACTGCTAATACCTCTTGAACACACAGCTGTTTTTTGGTGTTTGTTGTTGTTTTGTTTTTAAACTGCTTTGGTTAGCTTTTTTGTTTGTTTGTTTGTTTTTAACCAAGGCCTGGGCAAATTTCTAATTGCTTCCATCTTGTGTTTCTACCTGCTCACATGCATTGGACATATAAAGTGACCTTGCTGTCCTGCCATAATACATTTGCTGCATCTGTTTAGGAGCTGTCATTATCTTAATGAAGCCATTATTGCTGGAGTCAAACTAGTTTTAACTGCAGTTTTGTTTTCATAGTTTAGCCACAAGCAATTGGCTGGCGAGCTGACACTTTCTACAAGGTCTTTCTGTACTCAGTTGTAGTAAAGCATAGCTGTCTTTCTGCTTTTTTATTTCTTGAGTATAATGATTATAAATTATTTTATATATATTATATATATAATGATATTAATATCTATTATATTAATGATATCGTATTAATAATATATAATATTAATAATATTATACATATTATGATATATTATTATATAATGATTTAATTGTTAAATAATAATTATGATAAATATAATATGTTATATTATAATATGCTTATAATATATATAAGCATATAAATTATAAATAATAATTATATGCTATAATTGTTTGCTCTGATCCTCTATTTGACAAAGCGAACCCTGAGAAATCGCTCATATAACCATAATATCAGTGCTTTGAATTTCTTTTACATCAGAAATTTCATGTCTTTTAGGAGGATAATTAAAAGAAGAGTCGCTACGTTCCTCCAAAGAATTTCTAATACATACTTATTTTGGTCAAAGCTTGCAGCATGACAGCCATTTCATCATCACAGCGGCAATCTGTGTTTTTAGGCAAAGCAGTGGAAGGATATTTTTGACTCTTCATTTTGAAGGATTTGATAGCAAGGTGTCATTCACAAATATGACACTTCTGCACAGAAGCACATCCCCCACAACTGTTAAATGATCAAATCAGACCAATAATGGAGAACTGAAAACTATGACTTTGCTCTTTGCCTCTGGCTACCCCTCAGGTATGATACTTTCGAATACTTGTTCTGCATCTTTACAAGTTTTTTATATCTGTTTCCAAATTTGTCACAAAGATGGGGAAAAAAAAATTGTAGTATGTGCACTTATGCTTTGTGTCATGATCCACATTATTTTCTACTGTGGTAAATGTGACTTAAGTTCTTTAACTACCACCTATCAGCATCTGGCTTAAATTAAAATGGTGTTTCCATTATCTTATGTTTGTTGCTGTATTAACATATTTCTGAGAATGTTTTCTAAGTTCTGTACTCAGTAAAGGTATTTTTAATTTTTTACTTCAGATACATTGATAAAAGCCTTCATGCTGAAACATATACATATTTTCTAACCAGCCTTCTTTGTTTCACCACATGAAGAGCACTAAATAAATGCAAACTGTTGTTCCATCCCAAATTATGAATAATTCCTGCAGCATGAAGAACCTCCAAAGAGGCATTTGGAGAATATTATGGGGTGTAGAGAGAAATCTGTGATTTACAGTGATCCAGGCAAAGCCATTGGGTGCTTTTTGTTAAACGTTGGTCAAAATAAATCCTTCCTGGATGCTCTAAGTGTCTTAAACTTTCATGTAGTTAATGTGTCTAGCATTACTGACTCTTGACATTGATACAATTAGCTACAGCTCTGAGATACCTTAACATAGTACAAAAACAAAAAAAAAAAAAAAAAAAAAAAAAAAAAAAAAAAGATTTTATGGGACAAAAAGATTCCCAAATAAATATTTTCACAGGCTCCTTCTTTTGACATAGTTTTCAGGTTGAGTGTGGACTGGAGAGAAGGTTTCAGCATCAGCCATTACTCTGAAATAAGCTGGGCAAGTATCCTGCATGAAACCCACATCCAATTCATCCTTTGAGGCAGTCTGATTATTGTTTCAATTTCTGAGTGTAATTACTTGATCCTCTTTGTTGCTTTAGTATGTTGTATACCTCATGTATTTTCTCTATTGAGATTACTATGCACTTAAATCAAATTCAGAAGACTTTTCAGATATTTCTGGAAAATTTCCTGCAGATTCATTCTCAGCTGCGAGTACAGCCTCTTTTATAAAGTGTTCATCACAACTAGTTTTGTTGTTTCTTCTGTAGCCACTAAGTGAATGAAAAATGTCTGGAACTTTAGCAGGTCTACCATGTTTGCCAGCTTCAGTGTAGTCCTTACCTCTGTTTTAGCAGAAGGGTTTACCAGTTACAGCACTGGCTACAGATATGGACTTGGGATCTGATTTGGAAAGAGTGAGGCTCCATGTTTTGAAGAAAGAAAACTGGGACAGCCAGAGTTGCTGAAGTACATTGTGGAGCCTGGTGGTACAAGTGATGAGACCTCAGCCTTATACACTTGAAGATCATGTTCTACCCACATCTCCAAATTTCTGTGCTGTGATTCACTTTGCATGCATCATTCAGGACCTACCTTTCCTGTTCTGTTTGGAAGAATGTGGTCATTACTGCTAATTTTCTTCCAGTCTCCCATCTAACAATGGGGTATCACTGTTGGTCTGCCTACTTGCTGTGCACTCCGTATCACAGATATGTGATATAGCAAAACTCAGGGGTCTGGGCATAGTTTCACAGTTCAGAACCAGAATTTGCCCTTGGCACAAAATACTCAGGAGAAAAATGTCATCAGAACTATCTCAGTAATTTCTGAAATCAATAACCTCAAGCCTCAAAGAGCCTTGTTCTCAGGACTTTTTTTCCCCTCAATATGCCCTTTTTATAAACTTCTAGCCTGCTTTAAATTTATTCTAAATTCTCTGGATTAGGTTTGATGTTGTTGCAAGATCTGATTTAGGCTTAAGAGTGTTTCCATTGGTTTTGTTTTCTGTTTCTTTAGATCCTCCATTTGATTTTATGGTGTACCTAAATGTTTTTAATGTTTTGCTATTTATTTAGCAAGAGCTCTCCTAGTCAGAAAGCTAATTTAAATGGAAATATTCAAGATAGATGGGAAGCAGTGTGAAAGGAAGTATGAAAAGAAAGGCCATCACTTTAAAAATATGTAATAACGAAATGATTCCAGCTCACCCTACTTTCTCCCAACTGTTTTCCCTGCTATGAGAGGTGTTTAGCCTCCTACCCAATATTAATCTTGTTATCTCTGAAACAGCTTGCAGAAATTAACTGCTTAAAAAATGAAATGAAATGAAATGTTGTGAGCCAACCCTCCACCCTCACTGTGACTACAAACCAGAAACCAATAAACCTGGCAGCTGTCTTCCATTGTTCAAGTGCCAACAAGAAGGCTACTAAAAAAAGAAAAAACAAATTTTATGTCTTTTTAAAAAGTTTGTAATTACTTACTGCTGAAACTTTTTTTAAGGAACTATCATAACAATATGTTCCTCTCTTTCTTCCCATGTGTTTACAAAAACCTAACTAAAAATATTACTAAGTAATGTACACTTTACACTCAACTGTAGTTCTTGTACAGCTCTGCAGTTCAAGTTTCCTGCTGAACTCACAATTTTATGATTATTTCAAGCCTCAATATGTTAATATGGGAGTTCGGCTAAAGCTGCCATTAGATGATCCCTAACCTGTGATGCCTGCTTTTGGAACACGTGCTGCTGATAGGAGGTAGAAGAGCTGCCTGTCAAAGGCTAGGCCATGCATGCTTCAGCTCCACAAACAGTTCTGTAACTGCAGAGTCCATTTCTGCATCACTATTATGCCGATGTAAGCTTCCTACACCAAGAGTTGAGCGTGGCCTAATTTAATTTTAACAGTTTTAATGTTTCCTGTAAGGTAAATAGTGAACCAACACTGTGAAAGAACTGCCTTTCTATTGAATCACATACATTCTCACCTTGGCGGTGGACTAAATCTGGTGCAGAAACTGCTGTAAGCAAACAGTAAGTATCTGAGACAAGATGGAAGAACATGAAGACAGGTGCATTTGACAAAAAAAAAAAAAAAGTCCTTACTGTAGCTGTGGTTTGGGGTTTTTTTGAAGGAGTAGCGCTACATGTGAGCACACCAAGCTGAGCCTTCTCCAGAACAACCACCTCCAGCCAGCTCCTGGTTTCTCCAAGGACTGCTCCATCTTATCACACATCTCCCCATTGTCTTCTCCAGCAAGCGGCAATATTACAGGTAAGTGAACTCTGAAGAGCTTTAAAGTTATGAAATATTGGATGTGTTTGATTATCCTTCCCTCTGTTTTTGTTTTAATCTGCTAGTTTTTGTCCTCAGGGTTTATTTTCCCCCAGAACTCTTCCAGCAAAATTATTATCCAGATTTCTTTGGAGACATTTTTCTTTCTATCAAACTCTGTTTGAAAGATTCCTTTAAGAAAGCTGTACTAATAGATACGGCCATTGTGCAATTTTTGTAGAAATGTCTTTTCTTTAATCAGTGCTTTTACATTCACTGGAAATAAAAAATCTGTTTACTACACTGGGGGAATTAAGCTCCGAAGAGATTGTTTTAGTTCTCTTTGTTTATGATGATTTGTTAGCTCTTGACTGCAGAAATAATTTTGTTGTTTACATTAATCTATGGTGGCAGTATTAACTTCACATCATACATAAATATAATTATTGATCATTACCAGCTGTAATTCAGTGTTAGAATTACAGATTTACATAATTGTGCTATTAAGTGTAAACTTGAACTTCATATCTGGGGTCACAAATAACTGGAGGCAGTAGAAACAGAAAATTCTGATTATATGTCATTCATATTTTAATACATGCTGTTGCAATTTTGATCAGTGTTAATGTAAATATTTTTATGTACTATGCAGCAATGAGATGCTAATGGCTAGAAATTACAGCAATATTGATCTAGCTAATAAAATGGAATGCATTTGTAAGAGAGGATATTTATTATCTGCTCCAAAAATTACTATACATCATCTGCCCAAGGAAAATTTCCTCCATCAGTTTGAGATGACATTCTTTCTGAAAATGGTATAAGGTTCTTCTCAAGTAAAAGTCAAATGTAGTCACAGGCTATCCTGTTTTTGCTGCCTGCAGCTTTTCCACTGATAAAGACTAACAGAGGGCAACAACCTGTATAAACGAACACACCTCTGTAACAAGTGCTCTTCTCCTTCTCATGTAATCTGCACATAAAAAGATAATCCAGAATGATCTGTCACTACAATAAGCCTTGTCCAAAAGTGTTAGAGGATGTGTGTGCACATCTGCCTTTGTAGTCACCTTACTAATTGCCTAATGCAAAACCTGTGAACTCAGCTTTGTCCTTGTGCACAATGCAGAGAGGTCTTCCAGAATGCAAAGGTGTACCAGCTCTTCGGATGGACATGGCAATATAAAATCACACACCAAAACTATCTGGCCTGATAGTATTATGGAAAGAATCACCTGGTTAAGGAGAAGTGGCAAAAGAGAACGACTTATGTAGAATAGAAGAGGTTATCCAAACTCAAAACTCTCACAGATTCCCAAAATTTATTCTTCGGGAAACAAATCACAAGCAACACATGTAATCACCAAAGTAACTGGAGCAAGATCTGGTCTTCCACAGGGAATGGCTGACCTGCCATTATTTGTGCTAAATGGAATCAGAGAACAAAAAAAAAAACTATGCTGAAATGAACGTTCATTTGCTCGTAAACGAGATAGACCCATACACTGAAATAAACATGTTTTTTTCCATCTTTGTGGCAAAACCCAAATTTGTGGTTAAACAAGTGTATCTTAATCCAAAATGGATTAATAATATAGAATATAAGACAGGTGAGACCACTCAGTGAAACTAATATGCTAAGCACTTTTCTCTGGGAAAGAGATCTGAAAAAATACAATTATACAGAGAACTGAGATAGTACAAGTATTGCAAAACCTGTCTGTTTCCTAGTCAGAGCTGTTTTTTGGAGATGTATGGTAGAGATAATTTCAGAATCAAATCCAGTGGTGAAAAAATGTCAGGAAAAACAAAAGAATGGCAAGCTAAGGCATCTGAAACAGATGTAAGACATAATTATCATTATATAGTGAAATACTATAATTTGAAGAGGAACACCCATGAATGCTTGAAGATATTACAAAGAGCCAGGTTGGAGAATAGAGTACAGAAGCAATAACCCTCAGACACTGAGAGATATCATTCTTCAGTAGAGGTTTTTGGCTGTGTATAAAATTAAAGAATGAGAGCATATTTTTTTCTAATGTTGTTTCTAGAGTTTATTTATGCTTTTAGATAACATGCCATTTTGAAGGATCTTATGTTTTAGGAGAAAAGTGAGAGCACATCTGGTTGCCTCGCTTGTCCATCTATAGAATATTATTTTGCAAAATCAATCTATTGTGTGATCAAAATGCAATCTCAATTTTCTGGAAAAAAATATTTTGTATACAATTTATTTTTTTTTTCAGCATAAGGAGCTTAGTTCCTAACACCATCTTCTGAGGGAAAAAAAAAAGAAAAAAAAAAGAAAAAAAAAAAAAAAAAAAAAAAAAGGTAGCCAAATATTTAGATGATAAATATCAGAGGATTCTTCTAAAGAAATTTCCTAACATTGCCAGGTTTGGGGTCCATGAGGGCTCAAACTTAGCTGTCAAATGTGCCATTCCTGGAAAAGCCTCAAAGAAAAAAAAATAGCAAAAACACGAATCTTAAATATTTATGATGATCCATACTTTCAAGTGGGATATGATTTCTCCAATTTTAGCTATCTCTTATGTACGGGTAGCTGAAGTTGGTCCTGGCAGATTCAGGTTAGTGAGTGATGCTCCCCAAAGTATGAATTTCTCTCTTCTTATCTACACTACATCGTAGATATTTATGATGTCTTCTAAAATTAAAATAGTTCTAACACTAGAAAAGCCACATTTTACTATAGCAGTTTAAGAAACCTTTTCTACTTATTCTTTCCTTCTTCTCACTTAAGGTATCTCCTTACACCAGTTTTGTTTTCTTCTAGAAACTGGACTGTGAAGAGAATGTTACCTTAAAAAATCTTAGAAAAATTGATATTCTGCAATGCACTGACAAGACCCTAATAATTATCCTAAGAAGAGTAATTCCATGTCTCATCTCAAAGTTCAGTGCATTCCCATGTGAACGTAAATTATAAACGTATGCTTCTAGGAAGAGGGGCCACCTTGAAATTCTGTAAGTAACATCAAATCACATGCAAAATATGTATCCCTTTACAAATTTTGCCAGGACTGACTTTTATATGTTACTTATTTATCGCAAATATAGATAAATGTGGCAAAAATGGCTTCAAATTTTCTTAATGGACCCTACTCATAGTCTGTAATAATCTATAAATATTCCTGTGGTAGTCAGAGGACACAGAAAAATATTGATGTTTCCTTTTTTTATACATTATTAAATGCATATGTATGTAATGTTTAACATACATGTATATTCACTTACCTAATATTTTCTGCAAGGATTAGAGATCACTTAATACAGTCTGTTTTAAAACCAGGACTTTTCACCAGCCAATTGAATATTTTGCATGAAACATTACTTGTATATAAATCAGTATTGAATGTAAAATTTATTAAATATTGTGTGTCACATGATGCAGTTTTTCTTCTTTTAGCAGTAGTTTCCATTCTGGTTACAATATATGGACTTGTTTGTAGGAAGAAGTTCATCCCTCACTAATTTCCTGTTTGCAGGCTTGTTCACTTAGAAATAATAACTATTTTTATTTTATTGAGCATGTAACTCCACAGAAAATATAAAAGGAACACTGTATTTAAACGATTATTTCCTGTAATAATCATTTCAAGATGTTTCCAATGTACTAATAAGAGCAATGTAGCTGGATGCATTTCTCCGTGGGTTTACCACCAACACAAACATATGTCAAGCAGCTATCTGCAGTTGTATCCTATAGCACGTAGTTTCTGCTTAACCAAATGTCCCAAAGCTCCAGCAAACATTTTGTTTCCATTCCACTGCTTGCCCATGAAAACAACAGCATTGCTACATCCTCTTAATTATATTTTCTCCCTGCATAGCCACATTATTTTACAAAGTTTCATAGAGATAATTCCTTTAGCCCTTCCACATAAAGTTATTTGGCTAAGAACATATTTAAGAAGAGCATTAAAGGAGCAAGTACATGAGAACTAGCCAGAGATACAATTAGCACCGCAGGAGCACTAGCTCCACATTAAATAGGAAAGATAGTTCTCTTCTCTCGAAGACAGGAGAGAGGAAAAAAGAAAAAAAGAAAACAAACAACTTTTCTAAAACTTTTCTACAGTGTCATTTTTTCCACTTGAGATTAAGATGTTCCTTGTGTTTATTTTCATATAAAGATGTCTCAGAGGCTGAAAGCAGTTCATATGCATTCCCTCTGCAAAGAGCAATGTGCTTCCACAGTCCTAACATACACTGTGACTTTTCTCCTGAAAGGCACCCTCGGGAACTTTATTTCCTAGTGCTGATAGTTTCTATCTGGCACCTGATGATTAGTGGACTAAGTAAAATAATAATTTTAAAATAGCAAATATGTTGCATACTCTTCTAAAAAATAGTACTTTGTTGAATTATTTCCCATACTTTTGTACAAAATAATAACTGGATGTTAATGCTTGACATTTTCCTGTTGCATGAAGATATAAGCTTCACTTAATTTCTTTTTTCTCCTTTGGTTTTTGTTGCTAGTCAGACTTTGGATAGTGCAGCTTAGAATCTTAAAATTAAAAAAAAAAAAAAAAAAAAACAGCCCTGAACATTTGTTCATGATGTTAATTCTAACATTAAGTCAGTATTTCATACAGCTGTTCACACTTCATAAAAGCAAAGTTTCTCTTCTGATAGGAACAATGCATTTTAAGCCTACAATTTGCTGGAAATTTAGATGTGTGAATCAGTGCTCAGAAGAATTAAAGATGTGAAATCCGACACAATAGCTCAAAGTGAAAGGTGAAAGGTCACATAAAACGTAAAATATAGAGAAACAGAGTTAAACTTTAGAAATAGGCTCCTAGAAATGAGCCAAACAGAAATTAGTATTAAGAGGAAAACAACTGAAAACAGTTCATATGGAAATATTTCTATAGAATCCATATTGTGAGTCCAAGAATTGACTAAAGCATGACTAATTTCTTCCTATGTATTAGTGCATCCAACTGCACACTTATTCTCATGATACTGGAGGAAAGGTAGCCTGGCTTTCCTCTTTCTTTTTCTTTTTCTTTTTCTTTTTCTTTTTCTTTTTCTTTTTCTTTTTCTTTTTCTTTTTCTTTTTCTTTTTCTTTTTCTTTTTCTTTTTCTTTTTCTTTTTCTTTTTCTTTTTCTTTTTCTTTTCTTCTACAGAATATATGGGACCTACTAAATCTGATAGAAATGTTTTCAGAATTTGGCAGATTCAGTACTTTTTTCAATGGTTTCCTAAGAGTTAGATTACATAAAACCATTCATAAAAAAAGGGGGGAAAAAAGGGGGGGGGGGGGGGGGGGGGGGGAGTTTTGGCTAAAACAAAACTGTCCAAACAGATAAAACAGAAATTTTGCAAAAACAGAAAGTTTGCAAATACAGAAAACATATCCTCTTTTATTTTTTATTGCTATAACTGCATGATTTATGATTTATTTCTGAGATTTAAAATGAAGAAATTTTTGAAAAGCACTGCTTTGTTTCCAGCCTGAAGAGAGGTAATAATTGCTAGAAAACTTACAAGAAAAGCCTCGGGGACAAAACACATTTTGAGTGTTTCTTCACTCACACAAATTTCAGGATTTCTCACTCAAAATTTTAGAAGATTATGTTTACATTTATTTCTGATCACTTGAGATATTTCCTTTTGTATTTTTCATCAGATTATTCTGCTGCTTTCAAGATAGTAATGCCACTTGATGGAAAGAATAGTGTGAGAATTCATACAATAATGTTTGAATATTCCTTTACTTCTTTCAGCAAGTTTTAAATGTGAATTAAAAAGTTGTTAACTGCTCTTGTCTAGATAGTCACAACCATCTCAAGACAGATGATTTAAGGCAGACCACAGTGTGGTGATACTATGAAGATTACAAGAACACAGCCTACAGAAATGTATTCCTCTGTAGCTCAGCTGGATTTAGTCATAGACCACAGAAAGATTAATGCCAAGCATGGCAATGTGTCTTTCATGGGAGTCTGACTTAGGTAATTTTCTACTGAAAACTAAGGAAAGTAAACTGCAATCAAATTGTTGGCATAACCTATTGCTAATATGAAATACAGAGAGCTTGAGCTGTGTCACATTTCAGACACTAGGATGGCTTTCTTACAAAACTACGGTGCTCTGAGCTGTCAGGAACTCCTTTTGACTTCAGTGGACAACATAACATACAGTTTGGACCTTACACAAGTAAATGACAACCACATTGCTTTTGTTGTCCTGCACCTCTTTTGTTTTCTCCTCATTAGTTTTGCCTCCATTTTCAATCTGATGGAAATGGTTTTAATCACAGAAGGCCAGATCCTCAACTGCATCAGATTTGTGCTGAGCATGGCTGAAGATAATGAGTTTGGAAAAGTAGCTTTAATGTCTTTCAGCTCTCCTCTCTATGAGCAAGCCCAGGGTGTGAGCAGCCAAATTAATGTCAAGGCTCTGGATGTACAGACTGGACACAGATGAGGGTCCCAGGGGAAGGATGCTCTTCGCCGGATCCTGGTATGGGGCATGTCCTGGCATCTAGTGTCAGAAACCCAACTGTGAGTGAAGTGAAACTGGGCAGTTGTTCAAAGCAGGAGACTTAGTTAGCTTTTTACATATTTGTGGGACCCACCCGCTGGATTTTTGGCTGTCCTATGCTGGTGTTTGTGAGCTTAAACACTTTTGCTAATGTCAAGGCATTTGTTTCCAGCTGAAACTATGAAAATGCAGGCAAACAATTTATACAGCATGTCAGTGCACAGAACTATATTAAGTACAATATTAATGTATTAAAATATCAAATTAACACACTACTTTTTGAGAAGTGAGACTCCCTGCCAATGTAGTTACTTTAAAAAAAAAGGGAAATCAAATCTCTTTTAAAACAAGTTTTCTTCACTTCCTCCCCCCCTCCCCCAACAAAATTGTACCATTACTGTCATGGTGTAATGATTTTGAGATAAGACGGTGATTTTGAATGGAAAACTGTTGTGCTGTCTTTGGCTTTTTATGCGCAAAGAAAGAATAATCTATCAGAAGCAGAAAATAGAAAAGAGCACTGAGCATAGCGGTCAGTGCCTTGTAAAGGTTTTTGTGGGGAATTTTTAACAGTACTTTTGTGAAGCTCCATGACTGTTATGTACTAAAAATGCTTACTGTGTACAGAAGTACCTATCCAAAGACTCCTTTTGGAGTACCTTTCAACCTCCACTTGCCCATTTGCAGAGACAAAGGGCCAAGCATTCATGAGAGGTACCAGCATTTTCTTTTCCCTAGCCACAGAGCAGGACACCCTGCTGTGAGTGATTGAAGACTGGCCTTTCCATCCCCTACAGACCCTTCTCTCCCCACTCTGCTCCCTGCCCTCCTTGTCCTTCCCACATTTTTCCACTGAGCTCCCCACAGCACTGCTGCCGCCTTTCCTCCTCCTCAGTCACCCCACTGGAGATTCCCTTTTCCATTTCAGGTGATTTCAGGTGACTTCAGGTTTTGCAGTGAAAACACAGTGTCAACAATTTGTTTAACTCACTCTTAACTCCTCTCTGAGATGAAATTTATTTCGTATAGGGTTTTTTGTTTTTTCTTTTTGAAAAAATGTCTGTAGCCTTCCATCATCTTTTAATGAGGAGCTTAGAAGAGATTTAATGAGAAATCTAGTAGAAACTCAAAATATCTCACATCCTTTCACAGGGCTCCTTAAACACTCTCCTGTGTTATGCTTTGATTTCTATTTGTAGGGCTTCCTCACATCTAAGCATGTATACTGGTACAAATTTATTTTAAAGAAAATACTACGGAGAAGAAAAGGTCACTAATTTACTTGTAATGTATGCTTATTTTCAGAGGTGTTGTTTACAGTAGTTTTGTTCATTTTTTCAAAGAAAGGAGTAGGAATTAAGAGATGACATTTGAGATTCCAGCTTTGGGTGGAATCTCCCTGGGTGAGACAACTACACAACATGATTCAGGAACACTATTTTGAAAGTGAGCAGAGTGAACAGAAAGTTCACAAAATTGAAAATAATAGGACAAAATTTTATAAGAATAGAGAAAATAAACAGAAAAAAAAAGAAAAGAAAATTGTAACACATAGGAACTTTGTAATAACTAATTATAGGGGGGAAAAAAAGAATGTCACTGTTCAAAGAGAATTTTTTGCTTCCTTTCTTTTTCTCTAAAGCCCACGTCTGCAGGTTTTTCTGTATTCTACAGCTCACTGCTGCACCCCAACTTCTGATCCCAGCTGTCACTAAACCACATAAAATGTTGACGCACGTCTGTAGCAAATGGAGACTTGTAATCAGTTTCAACTAGTCATAGTTGACTTACAAGACATATAAACTGTTGGACCAGCATGTAAATACAGCCCCTGAAAACAGTCATTCTGAAGCAAAATACTGTGTGAGCTTAAGAGTAAGTAGAATACATAGGAAGAAAGAATTTTATGTGCAAGATTGTCCCTGTGTCATGTAGAGATCGGAGAAATCTGGCTTAATCCTGTGGCCTCACCCATCTCTGTAATCTTTGAGTCTTTCACACTCCTATCTGAAAGCTGACTTTTTTGTCCACTTCAAAATTCTTTGTTTCAGCATCCCTGCCTGTAGGCCCCTGGAGAATACATGTTGCAACCACACCCTTGTGAAGACAGCCACACAATAACACTCCACAGGATGAGCAATAAACTGAAGAGGAATGACATCTGAATTGGTCCATTAGATCTCAGAGAATGAAGCAATATTTAAGTTATTGTTCAATTTCCAGTCCACTTGTGTGTTAGTCTGCTCCTCTTGGAATTAACCATAACTTAACATTAAACAAGCAACACAAAAATAAAGAGATGGAATATATATAGCAGGTATAAAATATTGCAAACATCTTAAGTCCTTTGCTAGCTGTAAACGTGCAGTTAACTGATATCTACATGTTATTTGTTCATACTACCTTAGATCTATGACTGTTACTGTAAAAAAAAAATTCAGTGCTCTTTTTTACTAAAAAATATACAGTCTAATAGTTAAGTTCTGATCAGCTAGCTAAATGAATGTTACCATAGAATCTTCTGATAGACTGATAAACTTGTACTTGAGAGATTATGAAATAAACTGTCATTCAGCAAGGATAGCTAAATTTTAGGAGGACTTGTTACTCTACTAGCTTATCTACACAGTGAGAACCTTATTTTGATATGAATTTCTTGTATTATATAGCTTAAGCCCTCTCTCGAGAACATAAGACAAAGCACTCAAAAGCAAATTCTCTGACAAAGTAAAAGTACACATGCATTTGTGTCATTATAAAAACATCTTAAATTCTTAAGCAAGTTTTCACATGCAGAAAAGACTATTATACAAAAATTTCAAATTTATCCTTCTGTCTTATCTCATAAAACACAGCCTTTTTCTTTCAGACTTTCAGAGATCTTTTAGTTAGGCATGTTATACTTCATGGTCTTCCATCTTGTATATAATAATGTTTCATCATTAGTGGCACAGCACGTGTTGATTAGTCACCTATTTACCCACTTAAGCAGTACTATGAAGCAATGAAGACTGTCAGAGACTTTCTAGAAGCTAGAGACCAAAAACCAAAAAATTAACAAAACTAGTCAGTAGAGTGCCTATAATAGGAGAATCTTGAAAATTGGTCTTAGACTGAAATAGCAAAGCAGAAGTCAAACCTCCTGTGGTGGATACATGTGGATTTTGTAGGGGTCTTGGTACAAGAAGACAACAATGCTTTTAGGTCACACCTTGCTTTCCTGTTGGCTTCTAGAAGGTGTGTGGGTGACTTGGAGGCCCTTAGATGGTATTCAGGTAGCCAAACCAAGCTTTGCTTCTGGTAGCTTAAGCCAGTTATGAACTTAGATATTACAGGATCACACCTTAGAAGAAGACTGTTGGTTTTTTTTTGTTTGTTTGTTTGTTTTTTGTAATGGTTCAGAAATGACTGGAATGATAAAGTGTTCAAAATCCTGGTTGTGAGTAAAAGATTATTTGGGCAAGTTTTATTTAACTTCCTTCCCCTGAAATAACATCAAGCTTCTCTCTATTTTTGATCTCTTTTCTACCTCCCAAACTCTCTTACTATTGAGAAGCTGATGTTAATTAAATATGTTTATAACAACTTTTGCAATTTCTTAAGTCCCTAGACTTCTTTGCTCAACAATTGCAGATAATAGTGAGAAGAAAAGCAATATCAACATAATTTTCCTAGAAGTTATAGATCATATTGTGATTCTGAACCTGTGAAATTTTTGAAGGTGAATGTGTGCTGACAATAGCACTTAATCTGTGTCTTAAGAGCAAAATTGAAACCAGCTTCTGATGGGCTGCAGGCAAGGATCAGGATCAAGGATGCAGGCAAGAATGCAGCAGGGGAATGGTGTGGTCCCTCCCTTTCTCTGTTCCCTATCTGAAAGTACAGAGTGAATTTCAAAATTAGATCCTGCATAACCAACTTCCAGAGATCCCATCTAATCTGAATGCTTATACACTGAACAACTTAGGCTCTGGACACTACATTTATGCAGTCTTTTCTTTTTTTGAGAGTGAATTCTGAATTCTGCGTTTGGATGTTGTGTTGAGGGACATGGTTTAGTGAGAACCATTGGTGATGAGCGAGTGGTTGGACCGGATGATCCTGTGGGGTTTTTCCAACCTTAGCGATTCTATGATTCTATGATTTATGAAAGCATGAAAATGTATGTATGTATCTATATAATATCTATATAATTATATTATATGTAATATGTATATAAATATTATATATATATATTTATGTATGTATGCATGTATGTATACATAGCCTTTATAAGTATATATAGATATTCAAAGGATTCTTCTCCTTCTTTATTTATTCAGTTGTACATTAGATTTAGTGTTGCAATATTATTTTGATGGTAAATGTAGCACATACCAGTGTCGTTATCCTGCTTAGTATTTCTGGAATCATAGAATCATAGAATGGCCTGGATTGAAAAAGAACTCAAAGATCATCTAGTTTTAACCCCCCTGCTACGTGCAGGGTCGTCAACCACTAGACCAGGCTGCCCAGAGTCACATCCAGCCTGGCCTAGAATGCCTCCAGGGATGGGGCATCCACAACCTCCTTGGGCAACCTGTTCCAGTGTGTCACCACCCTCTGTGTAGAAAACTTCCTCCTAATATCTAAACTAAATCTCCCCTGTCTCAATTTAAAACCATTTCCTCTTGTCCTACCACTATCCACCCTCATAAACATCCATTCCCCCTCCTGTTTACATGCTCCCTTCAAATACTGGAAGGCCTATGAGGTCTCCCTGTAGCCTTCTCTTCTCCAATCCAAACAAGCCCAGTTCCCTCAACCTTTCCTCATAGGAGAGGTACTCCAGCCCTATGATCATCTTAGTGGCCCCCCTCTAGACCCGCTCCAAGAGCTCCACATCCTTCCTGCACTGGGGGCCCCAGGCCTGGACACAGTACTCCAGATGGGGCCTCACAAGAGCCACGTAGAGGAGGACAATCACCTCCCTCTTCCTGCTGCCTACTCCTTTTTTAATGCAGCCCACAACGTGGTTGGCCTTCTGGGCTGCGGGCACACACTGCTGGTTCATGTCCAGCTTCTCATCTACCAGGACCCCCAAGTCCCTCTTCGCAGGGCTGCTCTCAAGTCGTTCTTCCCCCAGTCTGTATAAATACATGAGATTGCCTCAGCCCAAGTGCAGCACCTTGCACTTGGCCATGTTGAACCTCATTAGGTTCACATGGGCCCACTTCTCTAACCTGTCCGGGTCCCTCTCGTTGGCTTTCCTTCCCTCCAGTGTATTGACTACACTACTCAGCTTGGTGCCATCTGCAAACTTGCTGAGGGTGCACTCAATTCCATTGTCTATGTCATTGATAAAGATGTTGAAGAGCACTGATCCAAGACCAGTCCTTGAGGGGGACAGCTTGTGACCAGCCTCCACCCTGACACAGAGTCATTGATCACAACACTTTGGCTATGACCAGCCAACCAGTTCTTTATCCATCAAACAGTCCATCTTTCAAATCCATACCTCTCCAGAAAGAGCAGGATATTTTCCAGTGGAGAGGCAAAACATGCTGATAAAACACAGAAAAACTCAGCTCCTTTCCAGGAGCTTACCTCTCATTTTGAAAAAGAAAAAAAAAATACAAATAATAAAAAGAGATATATACATATGTATATTTTATTTATTTACTTGCAGTTCTATGGTCAGTAAACCAGAACACTGTAGAATGAAGGTTCATGAATATTGTAGGTACTGTAACTTATCACTAATCTACTCTCTCTTAACCCAGTTCTGTGTTGTTGAACTATCATTCTCCAAAGGGGTACTACTGTTAAAGATGATTTAAACAACAAGATTCTTCTTTAAAGGCACTGCTCTTATACTGTGAACAATGTGTACTTTTGCACTGTGTACATTGCCTGTCAGTGCTCTACACAGCACAGGTATTCTGCACCATGGCATTTAGAGAAAAGTACCTTCTTTGGGATGCTTGTCCACCTACAATTCAGTATCATCAATTATTTATGAATGGGACAGATCTGTGAGTAATTAAACATCTGTTTGTATAAACACAGGGAAAATACATTTAATGCAGTACAGAGGTGTTATCTGCAAGCCTTTGCATGAAGGTGTATACATTGGGATTGTTTGTGACCTACTTACACGTGAAGTTGCTTGATTTTGCAATTGCACCAATTTCCCCTTTATATAATACAGTGATTGAGCAAAATTTAATGGCATATCTTTGTACACATATTGGAAAACATAATCTAAAATACTACTGTGTGAACTTCATGTTCAAATGCATATTTACAAGCATCAAAATAAATGCAACAGTGCTCACAACATACTGATTTATTTTGATCATTAATAGCTCAAATTTCCTTCCTCCTTCTCATGATCCTCTGTTCGTGTATGATATAAGATATTTATTTTAAAGAAACTTAATCTATATTTGTTGTCCAATATAATTTGAATCTTCTTGATCCTGTAATTATTTTTTTTTTAATAATCACTTTTTGCATTTTTTTCTTAAATGAACTTTACATTTTAACTAGACATGAGTTTAATCCTTGGGAAGACTCCATGTGGTGTATGCTACCAAGCTGTGCTCTGTAGAGTTTCTGTGAGCATGGCAACTTCTATAGAGAGATTTATCTGGCAGCCTTGTAAAAATATGCTGAGCTCTTGTTGACTGGACTTTTTGCAAATAGCCATAGGAGTATTCTCTACTGTTTTTAGAGAAGCCACAGATAAAAGCAGAATAAGAAATGAAATTAGTTTCATATTTGATAAACCATCTATAGACACATAAGACAAATTTTATTAAATGCTACAGAACAGCTGATAAAAGGCTAACAATATAACGGATTTTTGCTGCAGTAAACTTCCACTTCCTTTTTCGTAACTATTTGATAAGGCCATGCTACTTGGAGACCTTATAGGGAGATGGAAACTACCTCCTAGTCTCTAACAGAGGACAAGTCAGTGCCAATATTAAATTTAATTGGGAGTTTTATTCTAGCATTCTGGTTGGCAACAGTGAACCTCCCTGTATAAAACTACTTCCAAGTCTCTAACAAAGGACAAGTCAGTGCCAGTATGGCATGTGATCAGGAGCATTCTGGATGGCAAAAATGAAGCTCCCTACAGAAAACAGCTCAGCACTGCTCATTAATGCTTCAAGCATGCAACTTGCAGACTAATTGATGTGGTATGAGTCACTTCTGAGCTAAGTCTTGATACAGGAAAAGTGGTAACAAGTAATCCTGCAATACACTGGCACATTCATAAGGTGAAATAAATTGATTTTCAGCAGGCAGGTATCAGAATTTTGTTGTTAATGAAGATAAACAGGAAATACATCTGGTTATTTAATTCAGTTCTCAACACTGGGGAGATTCAGGTTGGACATTAGGAAATACACAAGAGAGTGATCAAGCACTGGAAAGGACTGCCCAAGGAGGTGGTGGAATCACTGATGCTGAAGGTGTTCAAGAAACATTTAGATGTTGTACTGAGGGATATGGTTTAGTAGGAAATTTTGGTGATGGGTGGATGGTTGGACTGAATGACCTTGGAGGTCTTTTCCAACCTTGGTGAAGCTATGATTCTGTGATTGTTGGACAAAGGGGAGTCCAAAGGCTACTCAGGCTAAGTATGCAATACAGTTGCACTAGAAGTAAGGTAAATGAGCCCACACAGCAACAGTATTTCTGCAATTAGACTAGTAGTATTACCCCAAGCTAGTCTGCCAATTTCAGTACCTCTAGATTATGCTGCAGACACTTCTAACTGCAGTGTGGATGTGTCCCTAGAGCTACGGTGTATTAATACATCCCCCTGCATGGCAATGGACTTCACAGCCTCTCTTTTAGTCAGTTAGGCTATAACTAGGGGTTATTTATTCAGATTAGTTACCAATGCCCTTAATTTAACCCTTGTTTTAGATATATGTACCATTAAACATCAACAATTCAAATAACAAAGAATGCCATAGCAACTGGAAAAACGGAAAATGTAAAAAAGCTCTGAAGCTCTTTCGCTATCACTCTCTATTGCATCAAAGGAAAAGATATGCAAATAAAAGACCAAGATTGGTCTGCCATAGAGAAAAACAAGCAATAAAGGAATTGTTTCTAATCACTGAGGAAAATGGCATGTTTCCTTAGTTTCATTTTCCATGTGTAACATTCCTAATAGTTATTTTGCCTCACGACTTAATTTCTACAGGCACAGAATCTTTCACTGAAGGATTATAAATGAACCATGTATAGAAAGCACTGGCTTTCTGTATTTAAATCACTTACCAGCCAACAATGATAAAGAATTAAATTTTCCATTTTAAACAGCTGTGTTTCCAGGCTTTATGACTATAAGGAGACCCTTGGAAACCCAAATAGAAAGTAAAGAGAAGAAATGACCTTTTCTATCAACAGATATAAAGAGAGAACCTGAATTCCCTTTTATGAATAGGCTGCTAACTCTGAAGCTTAATGATGAATATTTAAATGTCAAGATTAACTATTTTAGCTGAAATATCCAACTATGTTCTTCTTCACTGCTGCTGAATTTAATAGGAGCCGAAAATTTAATTAGTGCCTGCTGTAGCTATATCAATTGATGAAAGTGATTATATGGTTTGTTTACTTATGACAAGGGGGAACTGGAACTGGTGATTGAGGAGATCCCATCTACTTCTGTGTTCCTTAATACAAACAAAAGGGTATGTTAATCTGGTGACTACAACGTATTGAGACACCAGTATCAGAGTGGTGTTTCTAACATGTGAATGAAACATGGAAGTATGAGAAAAAGTGATTGTTGACAAAGTGAGAATATAGTGTCCCGAAATGTTATGCTTTTTCTATGTATTCTTACACAGCCACTGGATAAGGTAGCTCTATGCTGGGGCTAAAGACATCAGTCATCTCAGTTTTAAGTGCCACACTCTCTTGCCTCTTTTTGTTTAGCAGAAGTCTCAACTTTCTCCCACTCTGCTGTGACATTTCTGAATCTTCACCCCTAGCAACTCCTATTTTGTAGCCTTACAAGTCTGTGTTGCATAATTCTTTCACTCATTGTCACATTTAAGTTAATGAAAATCTTAAAAAGCTTAATTCTTCTGAAGTTGCTACAGAATTCAGAGGTAGCATGACTCAGAAAACTGTGGGCATTGCTGCGCTATTTAAATCTTGCCTACAGTAAAGAACATAGTGTTTTGGTTACAAGAAAGCAATCCAGTATTAATGCCTATATAACTTAATTTATTGTTTAATACTCTAACTTTCAATACACAAAAATTTCCTAGCCTCTCTCTACATTACTTGGTGTATATTCACATACATTTAGGTGTTCCTGAATGGTGGTCAACTCGTGGCCAGGGAGGCACAAACTACAAAAGATGGCCTGGCAGGAGGTATTTCTATCAGTGGTGTCACTCATGCCAATGGCTGTCAGCAGTGGGAATATATGGCAGAAAAAGAAAAAAAAAAGTAGAATAGAAAAAAGGAATCTCTGTCATTTTTGAAATGCTTACTGTATATTTCAAAGAAGGCTAGAAACTGCTGAAGCCCTGGAAGGAGAACAATCCTTATCATAACTATGAATTGCAGAGTTTCCTCGCAAGATAATGATTTTATTAGCTCTGCTCACATCTTGAGAATTTGAGGGAAAAATTCTTTTACCACATTTATTTTCTTCTGGGTTTTGTCTGTTTTGTTGTTGTTGTTGTTGTTGTTTTCCAGCTTTATTTTTTTAAATGTTTTCACATAAACAATATTTAAATAATTCAAGGAAAAAAAGAAGTCTAAATGTCTTAATGAAATTAGCTCTATTGAATTCAAATCATTACTGAAAGTATCACCACCAACTGGGAAGACATCAGGCCTAGGGAATTTGAACAGATACAGTTCAGTGAAAACTATGACTAAAAAGATGTCTGTTCATAGCAATCCACCCTTTTTTAGATTCAATCATTCTAAACAAATTTTGCATACTTTTCATGTGTATTTCAGAGCTTCCCATAGACAGAAATAGATAATGGATGAAACTGTCGTCTGATGAATATTGTCCATAGATTATCACAGGCAACTGACTTGAATTAAAATGATGTTTATACATGAGGACTTTCTCATTTCAAAACATAGCCTGTACAATAAAAAGACTCTATGTATTTAATGCTGAGATTCAGAAACAAGCAAGCACAAGAATGGGATTTTGAAAGTTCACAGGCCATGAACTGCCCAACAATATAAAAGCAAAAGTCATAGAACCACAGAATGGCTTGGGTTGGAAGGGAACTTAAAGCCCACCCAGTTCTAACCCCCCTGCCATAAACAGGGCTGCCCCTCACCAGATCAGACTGCCCAGGGCCCCATCCAACCTGACACTGAACACCTCTAGGGATGGGGCAGCCTCACCTCCCTCTGATTAAAGAATTTCCTCTTAATATCTAATCTAAATGGATTGCACCCCAGAGTGCTGAGGGAGTTGGCAGATATGGTTGCCAAGCCACTCTCCATCATTCTTCGGCAGTCCTGACTAACCAGGGATGTCCTGGCGGACTGGAGACTGGCAAACATGATGCCCATCTTCAAAAAGGGCTGAAAAGATGATCCTGGTAGCTACAGACCTATCAGTCTCACCTCGGTGCTGGGGAAGGTTATGGAACAGATAATCTCAGGAGCCATCATGGACCAGTTAAAAGTCAACCAGGCAATCAGGTCCTGGTTGTACTGCCCCTGTACTCGGCATTGGTGAAGTCTCACCTCGAGTACTGTGTTCAGTTTTGGGCACCTCAGTACAGAAAGGACATGGAGGTGCTGGAGCAGGTCCAAAGAAGGGCAACAAGGCTTGTGAAGGGCTTGGAGAATATGCCCTATGAGGAGAGACTGAAGGAACTGGGGCTGTTTAGTCTGGGGAAAAGGAAGCTGAGGGGAGACCTTATTGCTCTCTTCCAATATCTGAAAGGTGCTTACAGTGAAAGTGGGATTGGTCTCTTCTCACTGGTGACAGGTAACAGGAAAGGGGAAATGGCCTTAAGTTGCACCAGGGTAAGTTTAGGTTGGATATCAGGAAAAACTTCTTCACAGAAAGGGTTGTTAAGCGCTGGAATAGGCTCCCCAGGGAGGTGTTTGAGTCACCATCCCTGGATGTGTTTAAAAACTGTTTGGATGTGGTGCTCAGGGACATGATTTAGCGGAGGGTTGTTAGGGTAGTTTGGTTAGGTTGTGGTTGGACTCAATGATCTTTAAGGTCTTTTCCAACCCGAGCAAATCTATGATTTAAATATCCCCTCTTTTAGTGTGAAGTATGTCCAGGCCTATTTTGAAGTGGAGAGCCAAGAATTGGGCAGAATAAGTGATGTGGCTTCACCATGTGCAAAAAGAAAGGAAAGGGTTTTTCTCTAACTTCTGGCAACCTCTGTCTGTCTCTGATTCTTAGGCAGCCAGACAGACTTTCAGGCAGTGCCTTCCAAGGATGTTCTTGTCTCCCAGGATGGTGGGTGGGCATTTTCTTCTGCCAGGGTTTTAGGAGACATTTTCTGTCAGCCATTTTGCCATGAGGGTCAGGACACCCTTAAGACAGCACTCATCCATTCCTACGCTGTCCCCTGGTGAGACTGGGCTCCCCCACTCGGAACTGAAGCCTGACACAGTGTCATGCTTGATCTTCAGTGCCTGGCTGCTCCTCTCAGGCTCGTCTCAGCCATTCATCATCCTTGGTGTCCCACAGTGAGCTGTGGGAACCGGCTGCACCAATTGCACATCCACTGCCAGGAGAGGCTGCAGACTTACTGGCAGGGGGCCTGGATGGACTACGCTCTACATGTCAAAGTGAAGACTCTGGGATCAGTGGGAATATGTTCTTTCCCAATGTAATCTGGTCTACAGGAACCTCCCTCAAGGACAGGGTGTCAAGATGTCCTCTGGGGAGCATGGCATCAGGCTCAGGATGGTAGTGATAGGCCAATGGCAGAGTGTGCAGTCAGCCTTGGCAAAGCACTGGATGCAGACCCTGCAGTAGATGTGCTTGGGGACAGTAGGTGTAGAGACGACACAGCCACACTGGCAAGTGAGCAGAGACTGATGGCCCCTCTCTAGGGGTATCCACTGGCTGTGCCCGCACCTCCTGTCTCACATCCACAGCTGTTCTGACACAGAGATTCTCAGTGGACTCACTGCAGCCTGCCTCTCCCATAACAATCAGCAACCTCCACTCCTCAGCACCCCTCATGTGACCCTGGCAGGCCTTAGATCTGGAAGCAATACTGCAGATGGGGCCTTACAAGGGCAGAGCAGAGGGGGACAGTCACCTCCTTTGCCCTGCTGGCCACTCCTCTGTTGATGGAGCTGAGGAGCTGGCCTTCCAGGCTGTAAATACACACTGCTGGCTCGTGTCCAGCTTTTCATTCACCAGAAACTCTAAGTCCTTCTCCACATGGCTGCTCTCAGTGAGTTCTTCTTGGGTTGCCTCAAACCAAACGCAGCACCTTGCACTTAGCCTTGTTGAACTTGAATAGGTTCATGTGAGCCCACTTCTCAAGTGCACCACTCCATTTGGTGTTGCCTGCAAACTTGGTGAGCATGCACTCAATCCCACTATGCAGGTCAATGATAAAGATGTAGAAGAGCAGTGGTCCTAGGATGGATCCCTGGGGAACACCACTCATCACCAGCCTCCACCTGGACACAGAGCTGTTGACTGAAAACCTCTGGCTGCAACTTTCCCTTGAAAAGGCAATTCTCAGGTTACAAAAGCAGGAAGTGAAACTCCCTGTTTGGGTAGTAGGGAACAGACTAAGGAAAGTTGGGCTGTTTCTAGCTACAGGGTGTCCACCTGTCGACCAAATTTTAGTTCTCATATGCACCATTAAGTAAAAAATGGGTGACCACTGGCATTAACAAATACTGACACATTTGGAATCAGCTCTTGATGGGTGAAGTGTATGGGAATAGCACATTGTCCTTGGAGAATATAAAGATATGATTTTTCATAATTAAAATGTCATACATGGTGCCTGGATTTAGTGTACTTTTCATCACACTGAACAAATTATTTGTTGCTAGAGTTCTAAAAAGATTAAGAAAGATTAAGTAACGAACATTTAAAATTGGTAATGGTACGTGTTTTCTTTTCAACAAGTGTACACGACAAGTATGTGACTTAGTCTTTAGTAATTTGGTCTTCTGGCTGGAGCACCAATTTTTCTGGGTCCTGATAGAAAATACAAGAAAAAATAACATATCCATCATTTTTCATGGCAAACTCTGAAGGCGAGGATTTCAATTCAAATTCAGTTCAAATCTTAAAATCGGCCAGTGTACAATTTTATGTTCACTAAGAAAGATATTTGTTTCTGTTTGCTGTGGCTTATCACTGTATAAGTGGTTTGGCTGTTACCAAGACTGCAGTTTGAAAAGGTGTATCGATTTGATTATGCCATGTCCAGAAACGTAGGCAGCCCTATTTTGGAAGGGTGACTTGAAATTTGACATGTATCAATGCTGTGTATCTCAGAAAAATTATGAATTCCCACTCGGTTTGGTCAAACTGAAGCAACTTTAAAACTATATTGAAAATAGTAAAAATAAAAGTAATTAGATGTGAGGTAAGCTCAGTACAGGTATGGCAAGTCGGCAGCCAAATTCTTTGAATATTATATCTAGAATGGGTATGCTCTATTACAAAGGTGTATGTTATGATGAGAAAGTACATCTAACTTCTCTACAAAGAAACTGAGTACAGTCATCTGAAAATGATAGAGGATACTTGATCTTTTTCTGAGCCATAAAAGCTGTATGCATATAATTTCAGAATACATTATGAAAATACATTCATTAATATCTCAGATTCACTCAAAAGCTATTTTGGGATGTGCTTCAGAGGACATTAACAAATTAATAACGTTATAATCAGAGCAGTTTTTCTATTCTCTGCAATAAATAAGGACTAAGGCAAATAATGGAATTAGAAAAGTAAATGAAATACTGAGTAGTTACCCATCCGTTGAACACTGTCTATTTTATTAACTCAATGAGACAAAAGACTCGGGGAAGATATAACAGGTAAATTTGGTAGACGTGGACTTGCCTTTAAGAACTTTCTGAAAACCATCTCTTCACAGAAGTCTTTTTGCTTGTGCACTCATGGAAGGGTTAATTCACTATCTGATGCCTGCCTGCAAGTGCTCAGATGCCATACAGAGACTCTTCTCTGCCTTTTTCAGTCATCCAAAACTCTCAGCATGCTGGCCTCCCCAAGCAACTTCACCAGGAGTACTTAGTCCTAAGGAGAAGGGAAGCTGAAAGAACCAGGAGGGAGCAAAAGACACCGGTATACTGTCTCAGGAAAAAATGTAGGAGGGCGGAAAGAGAAACAACTCCCTCAGATGTCTGCAGAAAGACAGAATCTAAACAAGAAAAAAAACACCAATCCTTTTCCCCCTCACATAAAAGGACTACTTTATGGGCTGACCCTGATCAGGAACCAGTGCCTACCCCAGACTCTGGTCCTTCCACAAGGAAACTCCTATCGAGCAGAAGACACAGGATATTTGCACCCTGAGGAGCAAAACTAGAAGAAGCACAGGAGGGTCAGATGTGGAGATAGCACTGATCAAATCTATCAGCAACTGTTGTCAGCAGGAAGGTTGCCTGGGCAATCTGAATTCTGGCATTTACTAGATTTTGAATGTTTGACTTTGCAAGCTTAGCATTCTTTCACTCTTCTTTAATGTCATTTTAGTCTCTTTGGCAAGATGCTGAATAGATGTGTGCATATTTGTAGTTAGGATGCAGTTTTAGAGCACACAGTTTCCATGGAGTGTGTAAATAAATCCTATTTTCTGAACTGTATAAACCAAAATGCTTTCCCATTCATTTCCTTGACAAATAACCTGACTGTTTTACTGAGGCTTGGGCTTTTAATATTTTTGTTAGAATTACACTGAGTATTGCTATAAGAAACACCCACATTTTTTCTCATTCTTAAATAATTATATGCCCACAGAGTTACTCATTGAATACGGCAGAAATGTATGTAAATTAAACTCTAAACTCATTTTGTTTTCCCATGTGCAAATGACATCCAAGAGAGCTAAATTTTGCGCAGTTTCTTTTTAAGTTACTCTTTATTCTTGTCCATTTGCTCTAGCTAAATATTGTAAAGGGGAAAATAAGTTGCGGAAGTGAAGAAATGGAAAAATATTCATGCTTTTTTCTTATTCTTTTCTTATTTTGAGAGGGAGATATGTACTAAATTAAGCATACAAGTTCTCTAGAAGAATAAACACATTCAAATAAAGCAATATCACACAAAGGCTAAATGGCATGGGTGAATCTGTCTGGACTTCACTACATAGGATTGAAGTCTAAGTGAAAATAGAAGGGGTCAAGAAGCTCCAAATGCCCAGTTCTTATCTTCTCATTAATATTAACATGGTATTTGAGCTCTAGAAGCTCACTCTTAATTCAGATGTGTGGGATCCTGTTTTGGCATAGAGACTTTTATTTCCTATGGTAAAGCCATAATTGGAAAATAGTAACAACACATAGGCAAGGCAATGTTTGGACACAATTCCATCCTTCTAAAAGCAGAAATCACTTGGAGGTCATAAATATATTTGGCACAACTGGGAGGTGCATAACTTTGGTAATTTTTCCCCTGACCTCAGCCATTACTTAATCTGTTGGGTTTTTTTGTTGTTGTTGTTGTCTTTTTGTTTGTTTGTTTCTGTTGTTTTTTTTTTAATTTATTTTTGTATTTTTAAAAAGGTAGTTGCTTTTCTGTATTACAGAGGTCTGTTTTCTGTTGCAGCTGTTATATAAGATGAGCAGGGGTGAAATAATACGATAGAGGGTGAAGGGTAAGATCTTTAAATTGGCCCTATTTCTTATTTTATCAACATAAATACTGACAATTAAGTGCTCTTAGACCAGTCTGTGAAATTGACCACAACACATTTGAAAAAACTCCATGGGCTGCTAACATATTACTCAGACAAAAGGTAACTTTGTTCTGACTGCATTGAAGGGAATTATCATGCTTGTATCAGCTATAGATGTGAAAACCTGTGTGTGTCTTTACAGAATGCCCTAGCAGCAGAGAAAATTGATAAATTCTTCAGTTGATATTGATGCATTCATTCTTTTTGTAGTCTTAAATTTATAGGCTACAGCATGCATTTATTTCAAAGTATAAAATGTTGATTTGGGCTGTGTGCATAGAAGAGCTTTTATGTAGGTCATTGGGACTGAGAAAATACTGCTTATTTCTCATGTCTTATAGCAGTACGTCTTGTATACCGTTCAGTTCTAGAAATCTATGTTTTGATCTGCTTGAGGATACCAGTAACAATATACTTTTGGAAATAGTTCTCAAGATTACATGAATATCATAATCCATTTTGTCACCTGTCACATCTAAAGATCCACAGTGCCATAGTAAAATATGCTACAAGCCTGGATTGATGTACTTTGTTTAAACCTGTTGACACACAATACTTTCTGCTTGCTACTGCTGAATGTGTTAGCTATTTATAGGTGTTAAAATCCACCACAAATCTGGTTTTGATGCAAACCATGTTGAAAGAAAAGAATGTATGATTATTTTATGTTTTACATATGCAATACCTATGCAATATATACATTCAAGGGAGATAGGAAAATCCAAAACATTACAGCAGCCCAGTCTATACCATCATTATTTTTAACCCCTTGCCAGCTGTGTTCCCTTCTGTAAAAAGCCCCTGCGTTTTCCAGAACTGTTCAGGGATTCCCATGTTATCTACACAGTGGAGCTGCAGCTGGAAAGTTTTGCTGTTGCATATGTAACTGTAAGAATAAGTATGAAAACACATTCCCTTTTCCCTCTGATTTTCAAAGAGCAAAGTGGAAGATAGCAGTAGTAATGAAGACGAAATGAACAAGTAATTATTTAGCCACTGGGGGATGATATGCAAAAGTAAATCTTATTGTCAGTTTTAGTCATAGCTAGTAACATTTAAGTGCCAAATTTATAAAATGTAGCAATCCATCTTCATCACACATCAGATGCTTTACTTAACATGGACAAAAGGGGACCCCAATTTTTAACTCAGGTGAAGTTGTCTTGTATAACATAACAGAGCCTAACAACACTTGATATGTCTCTATTCTGTATCATGTTTTGATTCTCATGCAGTGACCATATGAATTTGAGTTGAGCTATAAGTAGTCTATAGCTGTAGTGGTTTGTACACTTTTGTAATACTTCCTTTTTGTATATAGTTTGTTGGCACTAGTCATAACCATTCTAGAATGTCTAAAGAGCCTTTTACTATTTACAGGCTATATGAGGCAAATAGCCAATCTGGATTTTGTGGCTGGTTTTCAGGGTTAGCCTCAGGAAGGAGGAACTTTACATCTTTCAGCATTTCAAACCATGGACACCTCAATCTTAGCACCTCCCTGCTGCTAAATTAGCACACAGCCCAAATGCAAGAGTTAGCTGTAGAGAGGAAATAACACAGTAAGCATAGAGAAAGAACTGTAATGATATGCTTTGCAAAAGACGTATTATGATAACTATCCCAAGTAGGATGATGAATATATCTACAGATTTTTATTCCTCTGAACAAAGTTCCCAAGTTCATTTAATAGTAATATCTATTTTCTGTATACACATATGAAAATAGTTCATTGTGGGATTTTTTTGACACAAAAAAATTCATGGATTTTAATATTCCTGATTGCTGAAATATCTCAAGGTAGGAATTCATTAAAACTTCATGAGATTCCTCATATGGGTTTTGTCAGTACATGAGGGGAAACATTCACAAGAGACCCTCAACCACTGCAGAAAATGGTGTCAGTGATTCATTTATTAATTGCCAGTGGGTTGGGGTTTTTTTTTGTATTCAGCATTGAAAATGTGTTCTAAAATGGAGTATATAGATATAATTACTACTGCTGTCTATAATAAAGACAGATCCCTGCAATTCCAGAAGAGAAATATTTCCAGTGCAGGTAAGAAAAGTGGAATTACCTCACCAGAATCCACATTCTACTTTCAGTTGCCTACGTCAGACTGTGCTTTTCACATTTGATTTCTTGGAACATTAATAACTAGAATGATATTATTGGGCATTATCTCATTTTTCTCTAAAACAAGAAGCAGCCATTCTCTAGGCTTGTTCCTGTTTTCACTTCTTCTCTCCTAGCCTTTTCTAGTTTTTTATATTTATTATGTCCTGCTCCAAAAGCAGCAAATTTCAGCAGTAAGTGCAGCGATTATCCTATATTCATGAGATTTGTGAAGCATGCAGAATAGGAACTTCTGCACAAACTTCTAAAATATAAACCATTGTGTTATTTACACATGTATAAACAGAATCCTAAATTAAAAACCTGAAAGAGCTGAGAGATTAGCTGAGCACTAGATCTTTGCATGCATCTCTTTGTAGGGCAGTTGCTAAATTTTTGCTACCTAATGTTTTTCTAAGCAAATATTCATTGAGCTAGCAAAAGTATTAGAGCTAATCACAGTAGTTTTCCTTTAACATGGCATTTTTACATGACATCCACTCCCAGGATTACAATTTAGTTTTGACATGCACAATAATATTTAACTGCTGGATGGAAAGAGATTATCACCTCAAATGCTTCAGTGCAAATGTATACTAGAAACTCTAATATTTTCCTATCCTTTATGGACAAGCTCAAGAAGAGCTTTGAAGTCCTGTCACTGATGGTGGTGAATAATTTAATAAAGATATAATTTTAAATATGCACCTTTATCCAGAAAAATACTGGAGCTTATGCTTAATTTTAAGTGTAGGTGTATTGGCTCCCTAAGGGCTATCCATATGCCTCTTCTCTTTTCTAGTCAGGGTCTAATTGGCAAAACATGTTATAACCAAATTAAAGGCTACGTTGCCACTTCAGGCACAAGCTTAAGCAAGTGGTGATGTTTAAACAGCCCCACCTATCAATCTATCCTGGAAATATTTTATTCACGGACATATACAGACCCTTTCTGTTACAACCTCTGGCGCTAGCACAGCTACTCAAGTGAAAATAAAAATATTCCTTATGCAAGGGACTGAGAATCAATTCTCACAGCACTTATTCCTCCACAGTGTCTTCTTTATGAGGCAAAGGCTGACATTTACGTTGGATAAAACCATTGCTGGATGCTTCACTTTCTGTTATCACACATTCATTTTCCCTTAAATGACAGTGAGCTTCATTCTATTAAATCAAGAGGTACCTGTTCCCTTCCTCACTCCCTGCTGAGGCCTGAAGATGAGGTTACCACATATAAAACTGGTCCAGAAATGGTGGAGGGTTCCTTTACTGGGTCCATATACAGATGGCCATCATGGTGTAACCCAAAGAAATTAAGGAAAACTCACACATAAACTTTTGCCTCCCTGCAGTATCGTCCTCTAATGTGTTATTGATAACTGAATCCAGTTACAGATCATTTTCTCCATCCTAGAGTGAAGAGCTCTATTAATGATATCAGAAAGAAGTAGGCATACAAATATTTCCAGTAGAATCCTGTTTTAGCTCTAGTGCCCTGCAGTTCCAGAGAATCAAGATATTCTTCCTAAGATTCCTCGGCTGAAACCAATATCAGAGATAAATAAATAAACAAACAAACAAACAAACAAATAAATAAATAAAAGAAAATTCCACTGACTTCTCCTTCAATACTAAATCTGTATATATCTACAACTCGATAGTTGTAAGACAGGATGTTTCCCCATTATCCAAATGTGATGTAAAATTCTTTTGAAGAAATGTTTTTGTTGGCTCTTTTATACCATTGCTGTCTCTATTCCGACATGTCTCTGTATCTTCTGTGAGTTAGCTTGTGAACTAATTTAAACCAAGAAAGACAAATGTATTTTAAAAAATTGTCCCACACTGACAAGGAGACTGATCATTTTGCATTCTAGCTTTTCTGAGGGAGTATAAACTGCTATAAAATATTTTAGATTAAAAAAAGGAATATTCAGCATTAAAAATTCAACATTAAAGCTCCTCAAACTTAAAAATAAATCTACAGTCTTTCTTCTAAAAATGCTGCTGTCAAGTGCTGCTGATACTCACTCAGGAAACACACTATGTAAGAATGCTGTATTTATCAAGCTAAAGAAGAAAATGCTTTTTAAAATTAGAGACCTCTCATAGCCTGTGAGAGTTCTCTTTATTGAGCAAATGTGCTAGGGAATGTTGTCCATTTGTGGACAGTCCCACAGTTTTCCAGTTTGAGGAGCTGTGATGCTTGTGTATGTCAGTGGCATTCCTTAAAAAGTTTGACTTCAGAAACTTAATGTTTCTAAAGTGCTTTCTCAGGAACTTTCTCTCTGTGACCAATGACCTTATAAAGCACGCAACATTAGTTGCATATGTTATTTGTAAGGTGAAATCATACCATTACTGAACAGAGGATAATAAGTTTATATTCTTCCATAGAAACACAGTTGGGAAATGTTTTGCCTTGTCTTGTTTATCCTTATCTATTGCTCATGCTAAAGTCTTCCCTTAATGATAATTAATTAATTCCTGGAAATTTTTGCATGGTAACAAACAAACAAAGAACCACTTCTTGAATATTGTTTAAGTTCCTATGGGGAAAGGTGGGAGACAGAAGCATGCTTCAGTGCTGTGTCATCTTTCAGCGAGTGACTGTGGACCACATGACGCTGGTCTTTCTCCAAGGCTTACTCCATGCTCTACCTGTAGGGAGAGCAAAGGCTTTGCAGATGCTGTGCTGGTGATATGCTGATAAAAGAGGGATAAGACCAAGGTCACATTTCAGTGCAGCTCACCTTCGTAACACATTTTTTAAAGTATGGGATACTAGTCTTATTCAAATACTCACTCTCAGTTGGTTCAGAAAACAAATGTCATAGTACTCTTCTAAGATGGTGTACTCAGCTGTTATCACAATTTAAGCAATGATAACAACAGGAAGGATATTTTCTTTGGAGGTGGAAAAACTAAAATTCCAGCTTGATAAACTGAGCTTCATTCCATCTACCAAGCCAGTCAACAACCTTCAGCTACTGTTCAATCTATTTTGCAGCTTTCACAGATTAAGAAACATTAAAACGTTAACTGGGCAGTCTTTATGCATTTAAAAGATCCTAGACAACCTTCTCCTTTATGTGGCTACAGTTGCCAAGCCCTCCTGTTGAAGAATTCAGTTCCAGCATCTGCTCCGAGAGCTGACATATCTCAGCAAGTTATGAGATTTAACATCCTGTTCCTGATCTTCTCCTACCTAGCAAGAAAAAATGCTGACAGTTAAAGCTGATTGTACCGTCTGACATTACCAGCCCCCTGGAAAGAAGGTGGACTATAAATCATCCTACAGTAGAACAAAATGAGCAAGGTTTTTTCAATAAAATCATAATCAAACCCATGTATTTTTGAATCAATAGAACTGATAATGTCATTATTTTTAAAAACACGATAAGCTACATTTTTTCTAATGATATATTCAATGGTTACAAAGCTAAAGAACATTCCAACTGAAAAAAAAAATAGTTATATCTATGTACAAGTCTGTAGCAATCAAAATGCATTAAATGATGTCTGTACAGTTGTTTACAGGAAATTAGTTCATTGCTTCAATTGCAGCTTCGTGTCCTTGCTACTTAAGCAATAAGTGACTGCAGACATTTTCATATAATGACTGACTTGAATGAACAGAGGGAATGAACAGAGGGAATGCAGGGCAGTGCACAGAATGACAGAGGGGCAATAGGCTGTGAGGCTGTCCAGGCTGTATTTTTCATGAAAAGCTGAATTTTGCCTGGAGTGATGAAGATGTGTGTCCTTGGAGGGGCTCTGTCCACTCCACTGCACCTCCCAAGATATGAGTGACCATGTTGAAGCTAATAACCAGGTTGTACATCAGTCAGGATGAACGCCTTGAAAGTGCTGATGTTAAGTGGCCATTTAGGCCAGGACGGTAAGGACAACTGAGACAGACAGAAGTGCATTTTCTTGCTTAATATATATATAATAACTGAAAAGCAGTTTCATTCCTTCTTGGCCTTCAGAAACATGGGTTACATGCTGTCACTCACTGTCCTGAAAGTGGTTAGCATGTGGCTGCATGTCTGCCTGTGTGAGAAAATAATAATAAAAAAAAATTAATGAGATTTTTAATGAATGGATGCATAACCTTTCATTGTTATGAAAATTGCCTTGAAGGTCTTCCGCTGGAAAGCCCACTTTATCGCTGGCTACAGAGAATCTTTCAAGCTGCAGCTTGAAAGGGCCTGATTTGGGTGTGGAGGTTGAGATGAGACCAGAAGTGAGATTGTCGCTTGGTTTTCCTGGGTATAATATGGAGGCAAGGAAGTCATTTTCAAAGAAATTCTATTTACTTTTCTCTTGAGCAAATGACATGATTAAATATTTATCTTCATAATTGTAGTCAGATGTTGGATGTAGAAAGAAGTACACATAAAAAGGTGATTTGGTAAGCCTGCCTCAAAAATGCTGATGCTGTGGATTTAAGCAATAAATGCATTAAAGCCTCTGCAGATCCTACAACATATTCAGTGCATGAAGTTACTCAGCAAATTTATTTGATGAGTTAAGTGAGAGTATACCTTCTAATTTGTTTTCATCCTTAATTATCCATTTATTCTTTTGATTCATACATGGTAATTTCATACCGTTGATTCCCTCTTGACCTGGTGCTTGTAACTGAATCCTGAGATCTGGCTTGTGGCCCAGGAATATGTAGAAAATTGTTTATATTAGCAGCAAGCTGCCTTGAGCTGCAGCGCTTTGATTTAACGTTATAACTGTACTAAAAGTAGCATAGCTTTCCCATGTACTCTCTATTCTGTTCAAATCCCTTGTCATTATAACAGATGTTTGGATTATTGTTCTGTAAACTATGTCAGAATTTCAATCTCTAGTATCTGTTTATTATTCTCCAAGGGTGATATTACCAATGTTCTCATGCACAGTTAATACTTATAATACAGCCTGTCTTTTTCCCATAAAGGCTCTAAGCAGAAAGTTTTTGTTAATCAGAGTAAATACAACTAATTTTAGAAGCAGATTTGTTGTTGTTGTTTAAAGTGTGTTTGAGAATGTATCTGCAGCTGAAGGTGGTAGGTACCGTTCTTTTTCACAGTGCATATCAAAGGAGTAGAGGTATTGTTTGGGTTACGTTTTTTGGTAAGAAGATGTGGGGGAAAAAATATTAAAAGTTTTAGATACTTGTATAAACAATTAAAATTGAAATACAGCCATTTAATTACTTTGTCCTGAAGCCATAATAGCCATTCTGTAATTTTACATTAATAATCTAATTGCACGGCAAGTTATGAAAGGCATGTTTGCTGGAAGGACATATTTAACCTTGCTGCTATAGGCTGTGAAATAATAATACTATAAGCTGATTATTAGAATGAGAGAGTAGGAGAGTGAGATTTTTTTTAAGATTTTAAAGATTTAGAAAGAAGAAGCTACTCCTGCTCTAAGGAAGATGAACTTTTGTACAAATCCTCATTAGCTCCAAAAGTAATACCCATTTTTATGGAAAAGGGTTTTTTAATAATGTTTTTAATGCTTGAAATATTATCTTCTGTCTGCATTTTGAATACTTGCAGCAGATCTCTTATAGGCCTGAAATGTGATGTCCTCATGTTCTTTGATCCAGTTTGAGGCTGCCTGGCAAAAAAAAAAAGTTCCCTGTTATACTTTCAGTTCTCTTTCTTTTAATACACACATGCACACAGGATGAACTTGCACACAAGTGTTACATTGATACACACATTTATTGTTTTATAAATAGGAAAATCAGTATGAAAATGAACAATTGAATGTTTTCTGTTTGATACTAGTGTGGTGTACCATTCATGTTTCTAGTTCTACAAAAATAAGCTAATGACCTCCAGAGTAATTCTGCTTTCATACACACAGGGGTTCTCTGTGAAAAGAGAATACTTCTAACTTCTACTTGGCATGCTTTCTTTTTCTTCTCTTTTATATTTTTTGCTCTAGTCTGCTTATCATTAGCCTGTGTTATCATTTCTTATTTATTATGGAGTACTTTTCTAAAGATGGTGTGCATATGTGGATACTGATCTCTGAAAATGCTACAGGAATTTCTATTCCAGGGATGAAAACTGCCTCAGACCTAAAGGACAGGCTTCATATCCTGCAGGAAATCAGCTGGAGATGCAAATTTCAGGGAGCTGGGGCAATTATCAACAGAACCAAACTGACAGAAAAAAAAGTGCTGGTGCTGCCCTCCATCACTTTTGTCTAAAAAAGGGAATTTAGCTACAGTCTACTTCAAAGATTCTGTTGAAATCCCTACACGTATTATGTTTGCATTTGGGATGAAAAAAACAAGGTCAGCTTCGGAAATGATGAATGCCTTTTTGCTGAAAGCTGTACCGAACGTCCTTGAGTTTAATCAAAACTATTTGTTTTTAGTCAGCTTTGCTGTTGTCTCTTTTACTCTTGTCCACTGATAGCTTGACATTAATGACATCATAAATCATGTGAAGTGGCGGCTAGGGTTTGGTAGCATTTCAAGTGTTTGTTGAGATGTCCTGGGCTATCTGAGAAGCTGGTGTGAGAAGGGATATCGGGCTGCTCTACACCCCCAGCCTGCTGCATTGTTGTCATTAAAAGCATGCAATGTGCGTATTAAAAATCTGGGCTTATACCGAAGAGCGGTCTATGTATGCTTATATTTATATTATTTTTATTATATTATTATATTATATAACTTGTAGGAAATTACCGCGTGATTATTTCAGACGCTTTCCCCCAGGACATCAGCATGTTAGAAACCTTGCGAAAGATATACGTGTATACACAAAGAAATACAGGAGTTCCGGTCGTAGATTCCTTTTAAAGGAAGGCATGAATGTAAACTTGTGCTCTTCCCATCTCTGCATGATACAGTCAATCGGGAACTGAGGAATAAGCCCAATTTGCACAAATCTGTCATTTAGTGTTTTTTGCTGCTTTTTTTCTTTCTCTAAATAGCAAAACGTAAAACATCAGCACTTTGAAAATGTTTTCTTTGAAAAATGTTTAGCTGTTATCAGTTATGTGTTTCAGAAAGATTTCACTGGATCATTGTATGCTTTATAGCTTGTTATCTGCATGGCTATATTCTTAGAACATGCTTTCTGTTATCTTTGTACTGTACGGCGAGGAGAATGGAGAGCTCGTCCTTTGAATGTTATTTATTCAGCTGGATTCTGTTACATTACAACATGTAATTTGCAGACTACTACACAGAGCATTTGTTCTGTTATCATCTCTAACCCTCATGAGGTTTATTCACTGCAAGGAATACCACTCCTTTGTGGAAAGAGGCCTCCAAAAACTTGGACGGTGTCTTTTGTTCACTGACATAGAAAAATATGTGCTTGAAAACAGCATTTACTATAGGGAAGGAGAAAAAAAACAAACAGAACGTACAGCATATCATTAAGATTTCAGTTCCACTGTTCATCCTTGTTTTGAAAATCTATTGAAGAACATGGTTAGGTGCCACCATTATAATGCTTAAGGTTATGCTTAAGGTTAGGTGCTTACTTTCAGCTGCTTGAACCTGCCTATGTGACATAAACGGTGCGGGTAGGATTGACCCAGATGTCAGCACAAGGTTTCTGAGGTCCACATGCATTAAAAGGTGGATATTGACTCTCCCCCTCCTGGTAAGTTAGAAGAAGTCAAACTGGAGAAAATGTACATCACACATGACTTTGGAGAGAATGGTCACTATCTGCATCCATGGATATACGATGGAAGGGGAGCATGACTGGAATTTCCTTAACAGTCCTCTCATCAGGAAACAAAAAACAATTAAAAAAAAAAAGAAAGAAAGAAAAAAAGAAAGAAAACTTCTCTTTACTCAGTCGAATACTGTGTTTTTTGTTGACTAGACCTGGAAAAAGGCTTTCATCGACGTACAAGCATTACTTGTACCATCTTGGGAAGCTACTAGTGGATCCCAGCCAGGCAGACATCTCTCATCATCCCCTCGTTTCCCTGTCCTGTCTCATGTTTTTTACCACAAGCCAGGCAAGGGACTTGAAGTACTTCTGAGTCAGTACAGCATGAGCCACACTTGCAGATCCTGCTCATACAGTGAATGATGGTAATTACAGTGAAGGGTCTGGGGTATTATTTATTTCTCACTAGCAGACAGCACCTGACAGTCTTTGTATATCAAGTTGTTATTAAAATCCTATGTCTGGATGTTAAGCTGACTTATTTTATAACTAATCTTCTTTTACAACGAATCATGAACTATGTGTAAAGTTTGGTAAGTAATTTCATCTAATTTGACAGGAGAGATATTAAAATGAAATAATTTATGTCATAAAATATACCATAGTAACTTGTTTTTGTGATTGTCAAAAGCAGTTTCATTACCACATTGGTGTAAATATCTTTTGAGTAATTTCATTCTTGTATTAACACTGGATTTGCATTATAAGACATCATTTTGTTACTTATAGAATGTGTTTTCTGAGAATTTTGCATATAAATCTCTCCTGAATTATCTTGCCACATGGAGGCTGGGGACAAACAGAAATCTTTACAGATGACTCCCATCCATGGAATGTGTCACCCACCCTTTCGCTCTGTGTTGTGGTGCTGGAAATGGGCAGAGCTCCAGCAGATCCAGGATAGAGATCTGCTCCAATTTTCTTTGCTAAGCAATAGCTGTTCTCCAATCTGTATTTGGGACAAATGTTGATTTCCTGAAGAATGGCTGCTAGTGTAGGACAACTAATGACCTAGCCTTGTGAAAACAGTGTGAGCAGAATTTCATTAACTTGGAAAAAACCACTGTGTTCATTTTCTTTTAGGGTTGGATTTTATCTAATTGGATGAACATAAAGCAGGAGAGAAAATGTGGGAGGGAGGACCACAATTTAAAATATGCAACCCAGAAACATTTATGAAAAACTGAGTGCTTCAATCTCAATATGGCAATGGGAAGTGGAGATCTTCAGAACATTCTGGTGTCCTTCAACACTTGTAGGGATCAAATCTACCACCAAGGAAAAGGAACAGGTGACTTTGCAAGCTGTCTGGTCTTACTTTAATTAAGAAAAGAAAAGGTACCCCTTTTTTTTTTTCTCATGTCTACATCCTGTAATCAAGCTATTAAAAATAAGTCCCAGTCTGCAGTGCACAGAAAATCCTTACCTGCAGAATATGGATTTCATGAAGAACATTTGTTTAAGATCTGTTTTCACAAGCGTGTATGCAGGTCTAAAGAAGTAGTGCATGCTGCTCATAGAGTCTGTGTGTAGTGTCAGTGGACTGTGTGTAAACTTTTCGTACAACTGATCACTTTCTAACTTCCCTCCCCACCCTTTGCACAGTAGTTTAATTGGGAAGAAGATGTAATTCTCTCCAAGATGGGAAAAGATGCCAGAAATTACCAAGCTGGGTAAGCAGCAATATGCTGAGGATGTTTAGTGTGCTTGGGGCATGACAAAGCTTTTCACCACTTTTCTTTTTAACAGTGAAATTGTTTATGCATCCATAAATATGGGTATATTGGAAAGAAGAAGGACTAATCTCCATAACTAAGCATTAAAAAATAGCAACTCATCATTTGTTATGTTTTAACACGGCCTATTTGAAGAAATAATTTGAAGAAGTATTTGAAGAAATAAAACAAGTGCTTATAAAATACAAGAGCCCTGTATGTATTTTGAGATATAAATAATCATTATAGTTCTATCTAGCACAAAAGCACTGACCAGAGTAGGGAAATCACAGGAGGTGTAAGATGTATATACTCTACAGTAGTATTTTACTATAAAAGCATGGACCCCTGCTGGCATATGTAATTTAATGTGCAGCATGCGTCTCCTAATTCAATCAGGTCTCTACATCCCTTCTTTTATATTCCAATTGGATTCCATGTGCTAAAGCCATCAAGATTTTCAGGATGAAATGAATGCTTGTATTAATCCAGCAATTTCCATTTAAAACACAGCATCGATTTGATTAATAAGGTTTGATGCTGAATAATTATATGGCAAATACGTAGGATATAGAAAAACCACAGATGTGACCACCAGAAAAAGCCATGTGGGAGAAGAGGGTCAAAGGGAAGCAATGGCCATGACTGAGGTGATGAATTCTTGGCTTTCCTCTTATACAATTAACAAGCAATGCTTCTATTAATTTGCCACCCCCAGAGTCTTCACTGGTCAGATGTGTCAGGGTCAAGGGGCATAGGGGCAGAGCAGGGGTCAGCATCACAGCAGCCCTGAAAAGAAATGGGAAATGAAAGAAATCCAAATTAAATGGTAGAGTATACTTTCAGTGGGGGCAGTAAGAGGGGGGGGGGGGGGGGGGGGGGAGGGGGGACAGAGAGGATTGGAAGGCATTGCTTTAATGTTAAGACTCCTGTTTTAGAATAATAAAAATGTTCTCTGCACGTTTAATTCAAAGTAATCAATCTGAGGTGCAGCGCTTGAGCATCCAATAAAAGAAAATCAATGTGGTCTCTACAAGAGAAGACAAACAATGCCAGCTTTTACTAAAGGGATTATAGGTTAACATTTATTCAGTGTATTGTAATCTGATGTCAAGTGGTATAAAATCAAGCCAACAATCCATTACCACCCGTTATAGGCTAGGTGCTGATCTCATGCAAATTGACTTTTCATAGAACTTATTAAATCATTTCTGTGTTCTAGCTATGGAACATTTTTCTACAGCTGCTGAACTTCAATAAATTCTATTTCATACTTGTACTGAGAAATATCAAAAAGACAAATATTTGTCATTTCAAAGCACAGCTTAATTTTTTTTTTCCTGGCTTCCTTGTAGTTCCCATCATTAATTAATCAAATGGAACATATTTTGTCTTAGATTAGCAACAGGCAAAAAAATAATACAAATAATGTCAAAGACAACATAAACCATAGTTCTCCAGTTTGGTTCTGCATGCCTCCCACAAGTATTTTTAATTTTAAGTATTAATTGTAAGAAATTGCCTCCCAAAAAACATTTTTTTTAATTGAAAAGATTCCTGTTCTGTTTAGACATAATCACAGTATTTTGTAATCAAAAATGCTTTTCAGGGAAGAAGGATTCAATGCAAATGTCAGCTTCCAAAATGAATCTTTGACAATGAAAGGCCAGTCCTGTTCCTGAAAAAAATCAATGGGAATTTGCCATTGATGTTGGTCAGGGTGGAACTGGGCCCTCGTGCCTGCATTTAATAACCCACAGTAAAAGGAGCAAAGCCCTTTAAATGATATATCGTAAAAAAAGGATTTGTGTCAATCACATACATTTTCTAGGTGTTAATTCATAGGAATACAGAGGGTTTAGGTATGTGGATCAAAATCCCAATTTGTCCTGTTGCAATAGCCACTTGTTCCTACCAGCTAGGATAAGGACAAGCATGGTGCTCTTTAAAAGTTTCATGGCAATGTAGTAAACTTGTGTTTAACATGATACAGAATGGCTACAGGATTTGTCAAAGTTAACATTATTTTTGAAACAGCCTGGTTCCTTGTTAGGGTTGGGTCACTTTTATGTGTATGGAAAAACACTACCACATGTTTGAAAATATTGCTGATATTCTGCAGATTGCCTTGCACTGCAGCTCTCTGCTACTTCAAAACACTTCAGAGTTAGATGGAGGTAGAAAGTGGAATTGGATGTGACAATATTTTTGTTATAAAAGCAAAGTTTGATTTTACCACCATTGACAAAACAGAACATTTTAACCAGAAAGTTTTGTCTTTTTTTTTCTCCCTTTTTTTTTTCTTTTTTTTTTTCTCTCTTTTTTAAAGCTAACCTTGTGGTTTTAAAAGGAAATTGAAACTCTGAGACTCTCAGTGTCAGAGTGTCTCTCCTCTAGCACACTAGTGACAGCAGTGAGAACTTTATTTGAATGGAAATAAAAGAGGCAAATGATCCTGTGAATTTGGCCAAATATTATATCTTTCCTCTGCTCTACTGATAACTGGATCACTTTACAAATCAGTGTATAATTTTCTGCCTTAGTCTCGCCATTCTAAAGTAGGAAATCTTCCTTTTCCTTCATAACATGACTTCAGCTTTCTGTGTGGACAGATCTGGATGTCTACTGCAGAGAGGTGCCCCTTTTTAGGGACTGATGCTTAAAGTCTGCTTAAGCCCTAAAATTCATCTGTCTGTCACGAAGAATGACTTCATAGAATCACAGAATGGCCTAGGTTGGAAGGAACATTAATGACCATCCAGTTCAATCTCCTGCTGTGGGCATGATTTCTATATCACTATTTAAGGCTGACTAGTAGAAGAAATTAAATGAGACCATGGGGTGTTGCAGTCTAGGCAAAGGTGAGCTCAAATAAATTTTAGTTTGTTCCCAGATCGAGGACAGAATCAAGAATTAAGCCTCCTGGAATATTCCTTATCCTGTTTCCACAAAAGGGACACGTTTGGGTGGGAGGTAGGATGAGAAAGAGTAGATGGGGATGAGGAAGTGTGATCTGCAGGCCTGTGTGGGGAAAGGGACGGTTTGAATTAACAGCTGTTTTCCTTTGTTCTCTTTGTTTTTATAGGCAATGCTTAACTTTTCCACAGGCTGCCAAGCTGGAGGGCTTTTTCTATGGCAGCTGAAGCAGATGGAGCCTCCAAGGTCGGATCCTCCCTTCCAAGGTAGAAACCGCCCTGAAGAACTTCATGCCACCAGCTTTGCCTTTGAGGACACCCAGAAATTAAAAGGTTGGTGAAGAGTATTTAAAATTAGTATGTCAGTGTGAAGCATGGAGGTTATATGAGGTTCTTTTCCTTTTTCCTTTCTGAATAGAGAAAATTAATGTCAAAGGTCCAAAGAACATAAACAAACTGGTGGTCAGACACAAGTGGCTGATATTCATGAGTGTAAAAGACTTTCCATTATCGTAACAGAGAGAAACAAGGCCATGGCTGCACAGAACGTGGTTGTAACATTGATTGGTCTCCTCAAAAGTCTTCTCTTAGGATGCAGAGTGCAGACAAACATGCACAAACATCATTCAGTTTCCCTGATTCTGTCATGTGCTCTCTGTACCTCGCACTAAAGCAGCCTCCAGACACATGAAAATGCCTCTTTAGTTGAAGGCAGACAGGGCTCTAAGCCTGACTCAAGGGAGTTATGCAGATGTGGTGACCTTTCTTCCAGAGACCAGATTTTACACTCAAATTGCTATTAAAGCCCTGCATTCCCTGGAGGCCAACAGTCAACTTGTGTGTTTTCTTCATTAGGGTTAAAAGTCAGTGTGGCACCATGCCCACACTGCATACTAAACAGAGCAGTACGTAAGCAGTCAGCCTTCTTTCCAAGAGAAATTGCATCATGCTTTAATATTTTTTTTAAATTTAGTCTACATTCTATGGTGACAAATGCAGTATCTAACTGAGCTGGTAAGAGATCACTTGCTGCAAGTAGTAAACATACAGAAAATGCTGCACCTTTGTGTTTGTAATTTGAGTTTACAAATTTCATATGCTCTTGCAAAGCTAGGCCAGAGCCATCTTCCTATGCTGTTGAATACCCATCGTTCATTGGTCAGACCTGGCAAAAATGGCAAAAATTATTTTTACGAGGGATGAATATTCATCAGTCTGTAAAAAGATCAGGACAATTTAAGTAGTTTTTAAGGAAAGAAAGAAAAAGCTGCACACTTCAGCAAACTGAACTCTAGGTTTCCATATATAAAATTGTATTCCATATATAAAATTGTATTCCTACAGCTGCAAGTGGAAATGCACAAAGATTTTTTATGAAAAATTACTTGAAGAAGACTAGATATTTTCTTTAAAAAAATGATGGCTATACCAAAAGTAATGCCTCCTATTTTATGATATTGACACATGATGTCAGAGGTGGATGTTGGCTGTCATAGAGGTTGAACCTTTCCACCAATAGTCCATTACACTTTTTGCTGTCTGACAGATGGTAACAGAGGGACAGTCTGACAGAATGGTGTCTGATATGGAAGTGCAGGTAGAGCAAAGATGTGTCTCTGAACTTTCTCCATGCAGGAAAAGTAGTACTCATAGACATTCATTGACAATTGCTAAACATTTATGGAGGTTAAATATTGAGCACACTGAGGCAACAGTGATATGAAAGACAAACCATGTTCTGGACAGCAATGCTCAGCTGTCACAACACAAAATAACGAGTGTCTCAATCTGCTTATCCACTCAAATTGGTGGATTATAACCAGGGAATTGCAAACTGAGCTAAATATTGACTTCAACGTGTTAAAAATGATGGTGGCAGCATTGAAATATCATGAAGTTTGTATCAGGTGGGTCCCACAAATGCTCATGCAGGAACAGAAAGAACACCATATGCAAGTTTGTCAGGACCTATTGAACAAATACAAGGCTGAAGGTGACGGCTTCCTGGATCTCATCATGACAGATAACAAGATGTGGTGTCACCATTACATGCCAGGGTCAAAATGGCAGTCTACAGTCTATGGAGTGGCAGCATGTGAATTCCCCATCAAAGAAAATGTTCAAGATGCAACACTCAACAGGTAAAGCAATGTGCACTTTGGGATAGGAAAGATCTGATCCTTCTGGATTCCCTGGAACCAGGACAAATCATGAACTCTGACCACTACATCATAACATTGATTAAGCTGAAGGCTTGAATTTCCAGAGTCAGGCCAGAGAAGAAGACAACTTTTCTCTTGAAATAAGATAACATTAGGTCCCAAACCAGTTTGAAGACCAGGGAGCATATTGCCTGTCTTGGCTGGACTGTCCTACCACACCCACCACATAGCCCATATTTGGTGCCTTCTGACTTCCATCTGTCAGTGAATGAAAGATGGACTGTGTGGGCAACGTTTTCCTAGCAACAGTGCTGTCATAGCAGTGTAAAATGTTTGGTCATCTCTGGTGGTGCAGATTCTTATAAGCACCACATGCAGGGTCTTGTTCATTGCAGGTGAAAATTCATAGTGGTGACAATGTTGAAAAAGAGCATATTGTAGCTGAGGAAGTGCTCTATCAAGTTGCATTATTGTGATCTTTGTATCGAGGCACTACTTTCAGAATGATCTTTGTAGAAAGAGCAATGTGTTGGTGCTTATGAAGGTCTAATGATGCATCAAACACACATCATATCCCTCCAGTTCAGTGAGACTCCTGAAAATTCATATATGACATATTTCATGGCTTAGTTTTTGGATAGTGTATCTAATCAAGGTTTTGAAAGAGATCAATGGTTTTATCTATGAAATAAGCATGTTTATAAATCTTTCATAAATCACTTCCCAGTGCTAAAGAAAATTTACTATGCAGGCAAAGTAGGAAACTGCAAACAGCTGCAAGCATCAGTTGACTCACATTGGCTTACCTCTAAAAAATAATATGATTTTGAAAAGAAGATAATGATTTTCAATTGATTTGAGGTTTTTTTTCTTTCTGCCACCCCAAAATTATTACCTCTTTCATTCGGTTCAGTGGAGCATCAGAACACAATGCCAAGTTATTGAGGCATCAATTTCACATTAAAAACAACAAACACACAGAACCACTATTCCCCACCCCAACTAAGGAGAAATGGTGATCTATAGCTCATATCACAGGTATTTCCTATAATTGCCGAACACCATATTAACACAATATTTACAGAAGAAAAAAAAAAAAAAAGCCTTAAATGTCACCGTGGTTGCTGGTTAACAGAATTCAGTGGGCAACAATCTAAATTGGAAACTGAACCTGTGTAGGAAATATCTTGTATGTACTCTGTTAGAATTTGAGTTAATTAAAGTATGAGTGATATTGACTCTAACCCCCTCATAAGCCTGTATTACAAGCTGCTGTTTGATATAAGGCTGCTTGATCTTGTCTCAAAGCTAAAAGAATATCCATTTAAATATTTCTAGTAACACTTGAATTGTTTGGGTCTTGAGACACGTGTCTGGTTCAAATAAATAAATTTAATGTCAGATACATGACTTCTTGCTGCATTACCAAAAACAAACAAGCAAAAAAAAAAAAAAAAGCAAAGAAAAAGCAAGCACTATGGGGCAGCACAGAAAAAGTGAGTAGCTTTCTGATTATGTGTTGGAGCTGGTTATTAGACAGTACTGGATATAGTTGCTTTCTTTTACAGTGAGGTAGCAAAGTATTTCAGATGTAAACTAACAAGTTTTTTAGAATGTTGTCATCCTCTTTCTCCAAGAGGCTGTATATTCTACACACTACCTCCTTCCATAGGCAAAACCTAATACATGTTTTATGTTGCAAGCAGTTGTGAAAAATGAACCCTTTCTGCATGCCTCACCATATTTGCAGAGCTACTCAGAATCATTTATGAAGTGATAGTCACTGAAAAAAAAAAGAGCTTCAGGTCAACCAGAGCAAGAGAAGTGTTTGCTTGTAGCTGCACATAAGCAGAGATCTTTTGTCCTTTCCCAGCTGACCCTTCAGTCTGATGTCTCCATGACCATCGTGATTACATGAGAAGACACTTCAGTCATCCTGGAAGGTATTTTCTCCCTTTTTGTTATATATCTCAGTGATATCTTTCTCTAGTCGTTCTTCAGGCCACTGCCATGACATTTCAGTTCAACTTCATTTACTTATCACAAAGGGATCTCAGTGGGATTCTCTGGCAAGTGAGAACTATTAATAATAGGTTTCCTGTCACATTAAAAAGTCAGTAGACTATGACTTAATACTGAAATGGAATGTCAAACTTTATGTTGACTTTCTTGTGTCTGTCTGTTTGTTTCAAAAGCTTGAGGCTTACAGATACAGCAGTGAGGTTTCTTAAAAAGAAGAAATCTCTCTGTTAAAACCTCAGCTGTAGAAATACAGTTTTACATTTAGAAACCTAGAGTTTAATTCCCTGAAGTGTACAGCTTTTTCTTTCTTTCCTCAAAAACTATTTCTTATATTGTCCTGATCTTTTTACTGACTGATGGACCTTCACCCCTTGAAAACCTTGCTGCTAAAAAGAAAACTCACTGTTTGTTCAAGCAACACCCACTTTTAAATAAATGTTGATTTTTATTTATTTGCCTGAAAATAAAGGCTTTAAAAAGTGACTCAGAATGATATTCAGGGGTAAAAAAAACAAACAACAAAAAAAACCAACAAAACAAAACAACAGACATAGCATTTAAAAAATTATTTATGTGATACATAGTAGAATAGACTGAAATATTCTGGCCTGGTAGGCAGATACTGTAAATATTTGTGTGTCCATTCATTTATAATGCATTGCATTTATTCAACTGAGGAGTTTTCTAGTCTATTAGATTAATATAGAATGGCACGAACCAAGGTCTTTCCAGTCTCAGGAAGGTATTCATGTTTCTTTGGCCATCTCCATTGAGCTCATTTCCTGTCAACCTTTGGGTAATTTGCACACTGTGGGTAATGGGCACACTGTAGTTCTGGCAAAGGCTGGAAATGTTACTGAAATTTTGTAGCCAAACACTGGATGAAATCAACTGGACAGGTAGAAATTGCATTGAATTGGTGCATTGTTCTCAGACTTTGTGGAAGCAGTTAGCCTTCTGATTCCCAATGTATAGTGCAGAATACAGTGTTTTTCCTAGCTGTACTCAATATGAGGTAAAACTTTAAGCTGAGCTTCTGCTCAGCTTAAAAACATTGGAGATATTTGCCCATGTATTTCTCTGCAGTTAGTAACCAACTGAATAAAAGACAATAAAACACAATCCATTGTTACCAGTGAGATTTCCAACCCAAATGTATTTGCACCAAGTACTTTCATCTCTCCAAAGGCCGTTTGATGAGATAAAAGGGTGACTGGTGAAAGATAATGCAACTGCTTCTTCAGTAGGTTTGTCCACCAGCCCTCAAGACTCCTCAAGCACTTCATAGTTTCCGGTACTGAATGTTAAAAACTATATTGTAAACTTCTTTTTAGTTTCCTATTGATCCACTGTATGATGATGAATATTGTTATATCCATATAAAAAATTTATTGAAAGTGATTGCAACGGTGTCGTAATATTACTAGACACTTAATGCTCAGCAATATAAAAATAAAAATGAGAGAATGTATGAATCATGACAAGGCAGAATGATCACGTTCTGCTTTGTAACAGGACTGGATTTTTTGCTTGTAAGATTGTAAAGTGTGCAATCTTTATATTTCATAACATGAAAAGATCTAACCTGATTTTAACATATTAGTACTGTGCAATACACATGAAGAAGTCTTGTCTGGGTGCCTGCTGCCTTGTGCCAAGCATCAGGAGAGTGTTATTTCAGTGGTTTTGAAAGCTTGTGAAGACAAAGGGTTTACAAAAGTACTAGTCCACTCTAAATATGCCATTATAATCGATTTGGGTAACATCAAAGAAAAGTATAATTCAGATGATGAGGAGACTTCTGCACGCTTGCTAACTATTTAACCATGTGAGATACCCAGAAATGAAGAAAATGAGTAACACTTCATGGTCGTATGATAATTAAGAATTTTTAAGCAATAATATGTGTCCCCATAGATAAAACAATAACCTTTAACCCACCTGAGACCAACTCAGAAAATAGCACTGACATCACTTGTATCTGGAGCACATTATGGCTGTTCCTGCTGTGTGGCTTTTTAGGAATAATGGGTTGATTTTGGCAACCTTAAGTCCATAAGAAATACTAGTTTTATTATACCTTTTACAAACATTAGACTTCCACTATCAGAGCTTTGAAAGCTTATTTATAACAGCCCCACCTACAGCCACTAACCCTCATTCCCTACCTAGGACATAATTAAACTTCTCCAGATCCCCATTAACCTGTTCCTTTGATCTCTGCAGTGATGATATGCAAAGCCATCCTATAAGGCCTCATCTCTTGCTATTGGTTAGGATTTTTGATAACTGTATGCAGAGTTCTGAGGAAGCAAAATCTATTGAAGATTTTCTCAAGCTATGGACAAATCCAGCTCAAAAGACCAATTTAAAAAAATCCACGTATCGAGTGAAGTGTCTTCATTAGGGTCTAAGGCCTAAAAGAAAATACCAGTCCAGGGAAATGCTGAAGGTCTGTGACTGACCTTTCTTTGGTTTTAATCACTTAAACTCCTGACAGCTTAATAAGTTGAAGGTGCTGGATCACAGTCTAACTTAATAAGGCCCACAGCAGAGCCTTGGCCACCTCTGATTGTTCCCATAAGTCTTAGCACATCTGGCGCTCTGTCTTTGGGTGAGAAATGTTTTCCATAACTTTCCTCATGTTCACTACCCTGCATATAAATTGTTTTTATTAAACCAAGAATGATACAGCGCTGTATATTTGTGTGAGCTTTTGCAGTTTTCAGCCATCATCTTACTGAGAGAGATGGCTGTTTTCTCTGAGACAGAATTAAACACGGTTTATCACAAGAATCTCCTTTGCTTTTTCCCACCACCACTTGTTTTACTGTGAATCACATGGGTCAACCTAACCTTCAGCAGTGACACAAGATTAAAGAGCTAAAGACTGCAACAAGTCGGGTAGGAATCATCTGCAATCTGCCGTATTTTTTCTTAAAAAAAATACAGTGCAGGAGGGCAAGCACAGAGTTGGCCTGGAAGTTTGTTGTTTTAAAGAAATGGAAAGCTAAAACCCATGATAACTTAATTGAAAAGATATTTTTTTTTCATATGTGTTTTTTAGCTATAAGGTAAATAATATAAAGTGTGACCTTATACATACAAAATGAAGTAAAAGATTAGATAAATGTCAGCATTTTATGAGGACTGCTGTGTACAAGTGACTGTACTATACACATATACACACACGTATAGATAAAAATGATACAGAAGTTCAGGAACTGCTTTGCCTAAGTCTGGTGTTCATACTGGATCTAATCTTACACAACCATTCAATTCTTCATGTTTGTTTGATCATTTGCTGCTTTATTCAGATTATTTTTTTCAGTTCACAGGACTAGGATGTCTGAACAACTTCAGTCAGTGCTTAGGGCAATGTAAGGATTACTTCAGACTGATTTTCTATCTTATCCTCCTCGTTCTAGAAATGACCATGCGAAGTAGGTTTTGGTTTATTATAGTTTGGGCTACTGTTGTTCTTTAATACATGCTATTGTATTTTTATTGGAAAACTAAGACACATCTTGCCCTGAAAGCCCTGGTTGGTGAAATTTGCAAAGGTCCTTGAGCTTGATTTCTACAGTTTGAATCCAGAATTTTGTACTAGCATTCAAGAAAGTTTTATTTTGCTCACAGGAAAACTTTAACAGTTAGATGTGTGGCCACATATATAGGCCAAAATTATATTAATTTGAAGGGATACCATCTTAGTAAAGGAATTAAATTATTCACCTATCTTTTTTATTCTTTGCTGCAATACAGTGTTTCAAAACTTGAATGATAAAGTGTTAAGGAAATGTATATTTCTAATTAGAGAGCTGTAGGAAAGGTTGATGTTTTCTGAGCTTTCCTGGAAAAGGAATACTCTGAATTCAGGTTCCTTGAGGAGTTCACAGTGTTTTTATAAGGCAGAACGAGCTAAATGAAGATAACAAGCCTCTCCTCACATTTTTACAATTATTGTCAGGAAAAAATTTATTTTCCAAATGACAAAATAATGTATTCACAAACACCTGGTCTAAAAATAGGAGAATGTTTAATTCAGACGATCTGTCTTACTGTAGTTATTAACTGATTATGCTGTTGCGTGGATAGAGACCTTGAGTGCTATTATAACATAATTCCTTCCTACAAATCATTTGAAAAAACATGCAGAAGCAACTTCTGACTATACTTTTCTACTTCCCTTGAAAGCATTACAGTATTTGTCATTACCTATGTTTTTATGTGAATAGCCATACTCTTCTAAAGGACATCTCACTCATTAATAACAATACCTTAAGATGAAGATACCACTCTAACTGGTACACATTTCATGACCATACTGGGGATTAGCAAAGAGTATTGACCACAAGAGTTGTCCAAGGAAGAGTAAGAACATAGTTCATATATGTGTTAGCTCACCAGGTACACTCCCAGACTTTACATGCTTTGAGTTTGAGATTTTTATGCGAATACTGTGTAAATTCTTCATAACCCTCAACAGATTCTTCTTCTATAAAATTGCTCAGTCCCTGCTGAGCCCACCTAAATGTACAGCTTCCTTAGTGTTCCCTAGTATTCTTTGAGAATACATCCCAAAAATCTAACTCCTGTGAGATAATGTTGTGCCCAGAGCCTACTCATTCATAATACACATGAAGTATTCTTTCCGCTTTGAATCACTGTAAATTTTTGTTCATTCATTTTTGTATATATTTTTATTGCTCAGTCACACAACCTTACAAGGTCTTTTTGTAGTCCTTCAATTAACTTATCATCCTTATTGCAGTGGATAATTTCAAACCATCATTATTTCCATGAACTCAGTGTTTCCCTTGGGTAACAGTAATTAGATGCACATGCTTTTGCGTCATCATAGAAACACAGAAGCATTCAGGTTAAGACAAACTTTGGTCAACCACATATTCTCCAGCAAACAGTGAAGTAAGACTGGGTCTCCCAGGGCTTTGTTCAGTCAGGTCTGAAAAGCCTCCACTGATGGAGGTGCTGCAACTCTGTGGGTAACAACACTCAGGGTTTAGTTATACTTGTAGTGAAAATTTTCAGCCTATATACAGTCACTGCCCCATTGCTTCTATTTATGACCCTTCCCTCTCATTTTTCCTCAGTAAACAGACTGACTTTGTCTTCTCAGTAGCACTATTGTTATTGGAAAGATAATAGTTTTCATTTAAGGTTTCCTTTTCCTGGGCTAAACAAACCCAGCTCTGTCAGTCTTCATGAGGTACATACTCCAGCTCTCTGACTAGCTTGATCATAGGCTGCTGGACTGTCTCATATTTATCAACATATTTACTTTTCTGGGGCTCTAAAGCCAATGAAGGTATGCATGTGTACTCTCTTGTCCTTCTCACTCCCCCCAGGATTATAAACCTGGCTATAGGGCTATAGGTAGTCAGCACAACAAAAGTTACTACTAATTAGCACACCCCTACCCAGTTCTTGCTTGCTTGTGAACAGCACATCCAGATTGCAGCACCCCTGGTTGGGCTAATGTAAACATCTGTGTGGAACTCTTATCCTGTATGTCTGATATGACACAGTGTTGTTTGGCCAGCAGATGATCATCTCAGATTTGGGAAATTCTTCATTGTTTGACTCAGAGCTCACATTTGTCTCCCAGCCTTGAGGTGCTGTGGAACTTGTTCCAAAATTCAGAATGCCTCATGTATTAAATTGTGGTACTGAAGTTCACTGAGGCTGACTGGGACCACTTGTGCTACACCAGAAGATATATGGCCTTCCCCCTTTCTTGTCACTCTTACACAAGAGCTTGCAAAGGGATTCTTAGAAGATCCCCTTCCACCAACAATCTGCAATTCTTCAGGAGGATTTAACTAATGCAACTTTGAGCCCCTCTAGCTCATCTGTGTAGTAGAGTGAGGCCAGAACAAGAAGCTCATGTAGGAACTCTCCTCCACAGAGATCAAGCTTTGATCCCCGTTCCAGTTTGCTATTAACTTAAATATCACCCATCAGAAGTGGTTAACAGGAGAAACTAAGGTCAACCAGTTCTACTCCATACTCATTTTCAAAGAGGAGCTTATTTCTCTCACTGAACGGTGCAATCTTGTCTTTTCATAACATACTGCATTTAGGGATAAGGATAACAGGCAGTTTTCATCAGACTCTGGGAAAAGTATTCCACTAGTTTCAAGGTTTCAAAGATCTTTTTTTGCTGGGTCCAGGCAACAGACAATTACAAGTACACCCTGCTTTGGCTGACCCAGCAGCTCTTGCAAGGAAAGAAAAAAATCACTGCCTTTTGTATTATTGGACATTATGCTGCAAGATATAAATTTTCTATGAGAGCTTTTTCTCACCAGTTCAATGTTACTAATAACCTCAATGTTATCATTTTCTATGCGGGTTTTATACTTTCCTGTCCCACTAAAAATGAACAAGTTGAAAACCCAATAGGTACAATTCCTGATCATTTATTTTATAATTGTTACATTACAGAGGAATTATTCTTATAGTTGTTTGACTGATTTTCTTTCTCTTCTTGGTGACAGCCATCACCATGAGAAAATTCATAGTTCCTCTAGACTTAGTTCTGTAATAAAGGCAAAAGCTTTCAAACAATATTAATAATAATAAAGATTAAATTTATTTCAGTTTAACTATCTGTTTCCTGACACTCTTATAAGTGAAGACTCTGTGATTCAGCAGCATACTTTAAACATGTATATGTGAAAAGCAGCTATTTATAATCAAGCAATGGACTAGGCCTTTCACCTGGCCACGTGCTTTGTCTCATATTCATTGGGCAGTCATTTAGTTTCTTTGGTCCAATTTATCCCAACCTAACTTAAGGGATATAACAGGAGCATCAAATTAAGATCTTAATTGCTTTAGGTTCTCTTGCTCATCAGTGGAGAGAAACATACCTATGAGAGGCAATTCAAATTTAAAATATGGGTTTATTTGCCCTTTGATGTGCCTGACTTTCCCCCGTGACTAGCTGGGAAGATGATGACAACTGCAATTCCACTGAAGTCCCTCTGTTACATATCTATGATTAACCACAATTAATCTTGATTTTTGTGCCTTAATTTCTTTTTGCAAAACAACTTCAATTTTTTTTCTCCTCCCATCTAACACCTGGCATAGCTAGGATGTGAATTTTAGTTATCATCATGATGGCAATTAGCATCAACAATAGGTTCACCTAATAGTTATCTTTGCTCAGAAAACCTGAATCACTAAAATTTGAAAAAACTTTTAATGATACTTTTAAGAATTCCATACGTAATCAGTTTTGCCTATCCAGAAAGCTAACTTGTGCAGTGACTTCTGGGATGCATCCTATGTGAAGAATCCCTTAGAAACATCAAAAATTTTGAAGAACCCTGATGACTCTATCAGATGCTTACCTACTCTGATTCATTCCCTTGCAGGTCCTATCCAGACCACAAAACAAAAAAGGTAAGTTGTCTTCCTTGTTCAGAGCCACAGAACCACTACACATGGCCACAACAGCACTGCTACTCATAGATACCACATTCTGGGTGCTCTGCTGGACCCCGTGATAACAGTGGTCTTACTATGACTGATTATGGTGGCATGGAAATACGAGTACATATGAGCAATTAGTTGAAGCTAATTCCTCCTAGGTCCTGCGCTTCATTCAGCAAATCTCTCCTCTCCTTTTTCTCTCTATTAGCAGCTGCAAGATTAATTTTATTTTTTTTTAAGTCAGGGGAGTTAGGTTGGAGGATCTCCCCCATGCAGCTGCAGATATGAGACAGGTTTGAGCAGCTGAAGTACAAAGGAGGAGAAAACGCTGTTTAAAAAAATATCACCTGGCTTCCTGCCATAAGAGAATTTTCCTCCTTTTGTTGGAGGGTTCAAGGCTCTCTTGCTTTTGTTCTTTTGGGTTTAATAAAACCTTTTGTACCCCTTCCACTCCTCTCCCCTGGGTGGTCTACATGGCTGCTGATTGGGGTCAGCTGCAAGAGATGTAACATCCCAGTACAGTGCAGCAGCCTTAATCCTGATGTTAGAGTTACAGCACTCAGGAGGCTGAAGACATTATTGTTTTCCTGACTGCCTGACCCCAGCCAACAGTTGTTCTAGTCACCCAGCACAAGCCCACCTACCGAATGCATTAAAAGAATGCTCCACACACTCTTTCAGATCAGGAGTTTTGCTTGTGTTAGGAGGGGTGAGTTGGGTAGCCAGGTGTTGCTGGTGGGCAGAGGATGCTGACCAGCCGCCCGCAGGGTTAGTGCAGATCTTTGGCCTCCTTGACATACGGAGGATACAGGGCTCAGAGTGTTTCTGTGAGCAGCACTCTGGGGCAGAGCTATCTCTGTGCAGGGCCCTGAGGTACCTGCAGGGAACCAGGAATGATATTGCAGCACTGAAGCAGCATATTTCCTCCTTCTCTTCCCCTACTCCCAAAGAATTCAGTTTGTCCTTGAGCACATGGTCTCATGGCCAGACTGCTGTGGATACAGGTCTCCTGTTTTCATTTGTTTAACTCATAAAATGGGGAAGGAAATCTCACCCAGTATTTACAAATCTGCTTTTCTCTCTTTTTGTTTGAGAGCCAGACTGGGGAACATAGCAACCCATCTTCCTTTTTGATGCTCCCTCAGCTGTTGGGACAAGGAACACAAGCATGTCTCCCTGTCTAGAATAACTACCCTGCTCAAGGCACACACTTTCAGCAAGTGGAAGGGAGGTTCTAAATATTGAATTATCTCATGGTGCATATCAGCTTCATCTCATGGCTTTCTCTTGGCTAACAAGGAGAAAATCAAGACATACCACCATTTTAGTCCAATGAAAACTAAATATAGAGAGGTGTCACTTGTGCAGTAGTAATATCAAAGCCTAAGAACTTATGGTGGTAAAGTCATGCTCCACGTTCATCTCATCATATCCATGAAATATGGAAAGAAAAAGATATATAATATATGATATGTTGGGGGATATTTTGCAGACACAACAAGGGTTTACCATGTTTGTAAACACTTGGGTCAATTACCTGGGCAGATGCCATGGTGGAAGTATATATTTTCATTCTTTTACCCACATGTAATGAATAGGATTTGGAAAAAGTAAATTTAACTTTACATAACCCAACATCATCAGTATCAAACAAGAACTGAACAGTTCACAGACTACAAAGTCGTGAATCTGTTGTGAGACTACTGGAAAGATGAGGTTAGAAAAAAAAACAGGTTTTTACCATGTTTATGACTGTAAGAATAGGAAGATTGAGCTTGCTTTCTTCGTTGCTCTCCTTCAAACAAGTAACCCGGCACACATCATCATCATCACTCTTCTTGAAAGACCTTTCCCTTTCAAAAGTGCTGTCATTCATTCCCTAACCTCTCATATATCTGGACGAACTGGTACACATTTTGCTGTAGGTTGGTTTTCAAGACTATATTTAAAAATAAACGTACGTGTGAGTCAGAATTTCTCCTACTATTAGCCTAGAGATGCTTACAACCACAAAGGACCAGATCTAAGTTTGGTTTACAGTGGTCAAATCACCAGTAGACAGATTTTTCTCCCTATGCAGTGTGAACCTCAGCTAACAGTGGGACTACCAAGATGCTGGGGAGCAAGGCTGTAGTTATGAAGTCATCCATTTGACAGGTGAGTTGCCCCTTTTCTCAGATGCTCACTCCTAACCATTCCTCAAGTATGTATTTCCCATATGCAGCAGCTGCTTCCTTGTGCCCCTATAAAAATACAAACAAGAATTTTCTGCTTCCAGTTTTCTTGCAGCTCCTACCCTGAACTCGTTTAAGACAGGAAAGCTGTGAAATCCTTTCCAACTTGCAGTGCCAGATTTAAATATTTTTTAAGGCTAGTGATTTCATTGGAGTATTAACCACCATGATGGACTAGTACAGAGTTTTTTCCCCCCTTGGCTTTCAGTGTGCCAGGAAATCCAGCACATGATAAATATACATAGCTCTGAGGTCACCGTTGCTCAGATTTTGATGTGCCTGCCATTCAGCTGTTGCCTCCAGATAGATCAAATCCTGATATTTAATAAACACTGCTGCTGATTTAACTCGGTGGATTTTAATGCATTTTGGGGAATTATGAGTCTTGCAATATTCAAGCGGTAAAGCAGCATGGCTACTTGGATTAGTTGTAAATGCTGCATACTTCTGGCAGGAGTGGGAAGGGTCCAGATTTTCACAGAATTCTTGATATTTCAAGTGCAACATCTGGGAGCATTATGAAGGTGATATAGCATTTACAGGTGCTGGACTGTGAGAAAAAGAAGGAAGCGTTATGGGGAGAAAAGCTCATGATGAAGTGTCCCCTCAAGAGCCCTTACTTCTTAATTACTGCTCTGTACTGTCCCTGTCCTGACACCTTCCCAACTGACTCAGTAAGCTCATTGACATGCCTGTGACAAGCACACAGTGAGAAGAAAAACTGACAGGCTCTCAGATGAGATGGAGTCCCAGCACCTCGGGTACAAAAAACAGTGGATATTTGCTATTTAGTCTGTCCGTTTTCTTTCAGGGAGTCAGGTGAAGTGTGATCCTCAGAGGCCAACGTTTCCAGAGCTACAGTCCCAGCTCTGAAAATTACTCCCGTGGCCTCTGGACAAATTACTTTTTCTCTTTAGCTTGGTTACAACATTTTTTTAGAAGTGTTAATATTACTTCCTTGACACGGACACTGATGTGGAAGCTAAAAAGTACTTCTCACACCATACATTCATTCTTAATTTCTTCAGTAATTTGGTTCTCTAAACAATTTTCCTAAGTAATTAATGTTACTGAAAAACTTAAAGGATGATCAATACAAGACTGAATCTCCATACCATCTGTACACAAGGATGTTTTGGGGTGGAGATCAGCATGCTGATACGATGTCACTGAGCTGTGTTATTCCCTACTGATGTACTTATTGATGTAATAGTAGCACTTAAAAGCCCCAGTTAAACAAGAAGTCACCATTCAACTTGACACTATCTACAACAAAAGCACAACTTCAGAGGTCTTTCAGTCTAAGTATAATTTGGAAAGCATTGCAATATAGCGTTTTCCTGGAAAACCACATTTTCTTTGGTTTGCACTTATTTTCAGATAAAGAAGCACCAGGCAGATTGTAATCTGAATAAATGTTTGGTCTGTCCCAGGTATTTACCAACCCTAAAAAAGGTGCAGCCTCTGGCAGTGGGATAAAGTCAGCCCCTTGTCAGGACTGTGGGTAAGAGTTTGGTCCACATGTGGCACATTATGAGAAAAATCAGAAGACATTCTAAATGCTGAAATTTGTTCTTGAGTAAGGAAAAATCAAAATCACCACATTATGTTTTCAACGGAACTCTTTGAAGCCAGCTTTTAATCTTGTGGTGTTTTGAGTGCAAACATGTGGCATGTTTGTACTTATTCATTCAAATGTTTTGTAAGAAATTTTTGGACATTTCTACTGCTGGCATTGGATTTCACTGCAGAAGCTCTGGTAATTCTGAAATAATTTTGCAGCTGTTTCATAATCAATATTAATTAGCTATTTAATAAGAAATAAGCAAATAAACAGATAATAATGTCTGGAGCTGTTTCAGAATTCATTCTGAGCAGACTTCCTGTGAGACTGTAGTTTGGATGACAGATCTGGCAGTGGCCGCCACCTTCTACACAGACATCTGCAAAATGCATATATATGGATTTTGAGGGTATAATTCACACGATTTTTATAACTCCTATAAGATGGTATTTTCCCTAACTCTGTGCCATTCTCTTGTTCATTTCCCATTGAAAACTATATGGTTTTTATTCTATTTTTAAGTAATGTGATAATTTTTAAAATTTCTACGTAGAAAACTTTGGATGAGGAAAAGACTGAGAAAATAAGAAGTCAAATAAGCTCATTCACAATGATGTTTAAAATCTCCACCACTTTTAGTGAAGTGTCTCTGTATCCTAAAGTTCTCATTTGTCCTTTGTAGTGGACTTTTCTCTCATCACGCATCCAGAGCAACATTGTCCTTCTTTCCCTAGCTATTCTTTCTGAACCCGTTCTTTAAGTAACTTTCCCTTTCTATCTCTAAACATCAAATATTTAAGTTTTTGTCTGCATGTACTCCTGTAGGATAACTGATCTTTGGTACTAGCCATGTCTCTGCTCTCTCATAGATTTCCTTCAGCTGAGATGATTTCCTACCACTCTATGTGAACACCTAGGAGCTTATTTTCCATTAGAAGCTGGCAAAAATAAGCATTTCCCTTAGAATATCGTATATGTGAGAAGCTGATTCAAAAACTTCAGCTTGTGTGACCTGACTTTTTAGGGAATCTTAGTCTTCCTCTTTTGTAGATGTTCCTATGACAAAATTTCCTGGGGCTATGCAATGCCATCTAAGAACTCAGTGTCTGCCTACTGGGAAGCTCCAAAGATCATACTTCTGCTACCCTAAGAAGACAGAATATTCTGTATCCCATCAAAATATCGGTTGTTAAGTATGAGTCAAGATCGGCTTTTTTATGAGACAAGGACAATTTTTGATAGTAGTAGTATATTTCTTCGTTATTGGTTAGAAAATACTGCTGTAGAAATGGGGTTGAATTGGAGTATCAATAATGATTTGAAACAAAGCCTAAAAAATCCTGTGATTAATTTTCAGCACTTTAATTTTATTGCTGAGTACTTGTAGAACAAACTCTGGAAGTGTAATGGCTAGACACCAACTCAGTCAGCTGGAGGAAAAAAAAAAAAAGGGAACAGCCTTTTTTTTGTTGTAAATTATACATATAGACTATGAGCAGAAGAAGATAAATTTATGCTCCATTAAATTATGAGCTAAGCAATCATCTACAAGCCAAACTACAATAAACAAGATTACCAGAGGTGGGAGGTCAGCAACCCAGGTCTTTTTTATAAATCACAAAATGACAGAACGGCTGAGTTGGGAAGGGATCTCTGGATCCAACCTCTGGCTCCAGCAGGACTACCTACAGCAGGACGCCAAGGACTGTATGCAATCAGGCTTTGAATACCTCCAAGGATGGAGACTCCACAACCAGGTATATAGATCCTCACCATCTTCACAATATTGAAGTATTTAGATGGAAATTAATTTGTTCTAATTAGTGCACGCTGCCTTTTGTCCTATTTTATTTTAAGACATACTTATTCAATAATTTGCTCACACAGCTTTTTTCCAAGGCACTCTTTTGTAAGTAAATTGATGCAAAATGTTGGATTTTAAAGAATTCACTGAGCAAATATGTGCTATTATTAATTAAAAAAAAAAAAAAAGAAAAAGTAAATTAGGCCAGCTAAATGTATGCCAGATCTATCTGTCTCACAAGTAAAATACTGTCCTTAACCTTCTTCTAGGTAGATGAACAACAGAAAAAAATGAAATCTATCTTCCATTACTTTATATAATATAGAAGAATCAAAGCCCAAACTGTTTTCAGGGCATCATAAGGGAAGATAGCTATCACAAGGGAAAATACTGCTCTAATTGTATGTTGATAGTAGAATTAAACAAACTGCTGTAAAGTACGAGGGAATCTCATCATTTATATTCAACTTGTCACCTGTATACCACACTTTCCTTGTGAAGTTCAAGGCTATTCAGGCCATGAGGCCTGATCCTTCTGTTTTTGGAGCCCTTAATATCTCATTTTCCCTCTGATGTAGAGTGTTTGGCAGAAAATACACCTGCTTATATAGAGAATTTGTAACCGTCATTCAAGAAGGACAATTTGGAGTATGATAGAACAGAAAAGTGGAAACAGGAGATGACAGAAAAAGGACAAAAGGGCAAAATATGCAAGCAAGTTAGAGGGTGGCATAGTAAATGAAAATGTAACTGCAAAGGAAATGAAAAAATTATCAACTTTCAAAACTGAGGCTATAATGTTATTTTAGGTTTATGTTAAGATGTAAATTAATTCATACCTCCTTGTGATTTATGATGTCACTGTTAAACCTTTAAATAGCACTAAATCCATGCAATTCAAAGATGCATACTTTTTTTTTTTTTTTTTTTTTTTTTTTTTTTTTTTTGTATACTATGTATAACAACCGTAGATATCCCTCTGTTCCGTGCACAGCCAAAAATCTGATTTTAAAATAAACAGTGCAGCACAGTGGCCACTTACTGAGCAAGTAGAAAAACAAAAATATATTATTTGAATTGAGATCAGGTGAGAATCAAACACCTCTCTGGTATTCTGCAAGTATTAGCTTTGTCAAGAAACATTATCTAACAGCAAGGTGCATCTGCAGAAAATACAATGTTCCTAACTATTCTGGTGATTTATTTTTAAGCACTGAAGGACAAAGTATTTGTAGGGTCAGCCAGAAGTCATCATTGACGGGAAATATGTGAGATCACACAGAGATTAAGGAGGAAATACATCCAATTCATCCAAACATTACAATAATAGGATTAGAAAATAATAGGATTATAAATACTAAACCTTTGAGGATAAATTCTACTGTTGAGGAGATCTGTGACTCGATCTCTTGATTGTCTGCAGACCTCTTTACACCAATAGAGAAATAGGTATCATTTGGAGTATTCCTGGCTTAATTTGGGTGGTGTTTTAAACGTGATTATTTTTGACCAACTCTGACAGGTGATGTAGCCTCTCCAGAGTCTTTTCCACGCACATTTTTCTCTAATTCTATGATCACTTAAGTGTGAATTATTAGTGCACAGAGATTTGTTCATTATAGCACACACACACACAAAGAGTTCATAAAATAAAAGATGCTACTTAACTACTTTTTATGAAGAAAGACTGGGGTCACTATACAGAAATAATTGTTTCATCATGGATTACTTCAGACAAGGAATGTAATTCTCTACTGCTCCTTACCCTGAGATATCTGAGATAAAATTATGTTTTGTATATTATTCTGTTTTAAACAAGTTTTGAAAAATTATTTGCAATAGTTACAGAGCCAACTATAGCCAGGCTCCTTTAAAAATGAAAGAAACAAAAAAGCCAAATATAAAATTATACGTCTCCTATTTTTAGAGAGGAATTGGCTCCAAATTTCCTCTCCAGGCAGGCTACAAGGCAGACTACACAAAAGAAACCTGGACCACAGTTACAGGTTTGATACTTAAATTATACTCATTTTACTTTCTTGTTGAATGTCACTCTATGCAAGTTACACTCCTTAACCATATATCTTTATTTTGGGATCGATTTTAAACAGAAGTCAAGAGTATATCATGGCAATCCTCTGCTAAATTTCATCTACGCATTCCAATTATGCTGATTTATTCTGAGATGAAATTCATACTGAGTTTTAAGAACAAAAGTTTAAGAATTATTCCAGGACATTAGATTAACTTATGCAGTTGTTCATCCATTTCTTCAGGCATGCATAATCTCAGTTCTTTCTGTTTGTCACCATGTTTTCTAAAACTAAAGGAAGTTAAGCAAGATATATCAGAGGAGGATTATCAAAACCTCAAGAAAAGTGAACAAATGTGGAGCCGTTAGGAACTATCCCAGGCACAGAATTATTGTGGAAATTGTCACTTACCACCTTATGAAAGCAGCAAGACTGAGGATTGAATGCTATGTATGTATGTGAATGCACACACCATAAAAAACAGAGGTGCTAAGGTAGCATGCACAATTGCGTAACTATTTTTGTTTGTATTACAGACAAATAATGGGATGTCTTATAGAATCTTAGAATCATAGAATCCCTAGAGTTGGAAGGGACCTCTGAGGGCCATCCAGTCCAACTCCCCTTCAATGAATAGGGACACCACAGTTAGATCAGGTTGTCCAGGACCTGATCCAGCCTCACCTTGAAAGTCTCCAGGGACAGAGCATTAACCCCAACACTAGGCACCATGTTCCAGAGCCTCATCACCCTCACTGTAAAAGATTTTTTCTTTGTACCTAACCTGAGCCTACCCTCCCTCAGCTTGAAGCTACTTCCCCTTGTTCTATTACCACAGACCCTGCTATTAAGTCCGAGACCCTGCTAAAGATCCTGATATAAATGGAACACAACAGTTGGATATAGATTCTTGGACAAGACAAACCAGGAGAAAAGGGAGTTGGGATTGGAGCATAAGTAATGTGAGTGGCTGAAACACAGAGTTTTGCTTTCAGATGTGTAGAAGTCAGCCAAGAGCTTGCACAGAAGAGCATCTGGGTGGCCTAGAAGATGTACAGAGCAATTAGCCAGGCATGGAGTGATGGAGGTAGGAAAGGGTTGGAGAGAGTTCAAAATTAATGAGGAGTTTGAAAGACAATAAGCAGGACATCTCGCTGTGATAAGGGCATCAAACAGAAAGCTAAGGAAAATGTGAACTCACTTCTTAATGGGACAAGAGATCTTGATGAGAAGAGACCTGGAAAAGACCAAGGTACTCCACACAGACAGCTGCATCTCAGCAGTTTGTGTTCAGTGGCTTCTAAGAGTAGCTCAGCATTGTAACAAAGGGCTGTTTCCAAGATGACATGGTTTTCATTGTTTGATTTCCTAAAAGAGGAGGCCCATAAAGTATGTGTTACAAATGCCAGAACTGGAGTTATACACACCTGTAGTAGCCGTGCACTGGGATCTCATACATCAGTTTGGATGTGACTGTTTCTAACAGGAGGAATAGTAATCCTGATTCATGACCAGGAGGAAACATCATTCGGAGAGGTATGGGTCATTAATAATGACCATGCATGGTGTTGTTCTAGTTTTCGGTTTCTCTTTGCAATAACGTGAATAAAATATAGCATTTATATTAAGTACATTCATATATCTGGTAGAAAGTTGCAGACTTTACTAGAAGCCATAAAATAAGTTAGGGATTTCCTAAGACTGTAAAGGAATGTTCATATTAAAGAAAAAATAAAAAGTCAATCCAGTAAATCCATGTATAATTGCATCTTTGTAGGCAGTATTTTCAAAAAAATTGGCAGAAACTTTGAAAAAATTTAAGACAAGAAAGAGATTTGCTGTTTTTTTCCCATTCATTGAACATCAGAGAATTTGAAAAGGTGTTGGCCATGCTTACAGAAGTTTTCTGAATTATTCTTTTGCAAGAGCAGTCTCTCATCAGTAAAGTCATCCTCTTGTATGCTGTGGAATAAAGTAAATATTCCTATAGTTTAAATAAATATAGGCAGAATTTTGTGACACTATTTATTCAGAAATTAATTTAACTAAAATTTTTAAATAGCTTTTAAGGACAAAAACAGCAAACACAGAAAAGGAGGAATTTTACTGGTATCGGCAAAGAGAAAAATTTGATTGGACATTTTAGGTTCACAAGAAACCTTAATAATCAACCACAAAACAGAGGTAATGTAAGAGACACCAACATTCCTCCACCATCCCATATACCATGGCCTGATGTGCAGGAAGCTTACCTAGGAAATCAAAACTCTTTGTTCACCTCCAAAAGGTGCATGGCCTGGGCCAGAAATCTAGAAGTTAACTTCTTGGCTTCCCTGGAAGGATGAGTCTCTAGTCTGTAGGAGAGTCCTAGGTTTGCCATTCTCAGTTTCTCTTACTGATAAAAGGCTCAGCTGTTGCTCCAGCTAATAAGAAAAACTATGTGGAAATTAAAATTTGTTGTTCTTAAAACAACTTATACATTTGTGTTTGAAGTACTCCCCAAGAGGATCAAAGCTTGGGTTACACCTCTGTTAGATAGAGAAGTCCATGTCTCATTTTTACAGGTAAGCGTGCTAATCACTAGGCTGTAGAAAAGCTTTTGTCACCTTCTCCATTTTGTAAAGGACATCTAAGCTCACTTTTATTAATGTTGCCCAGCAACTCCTTGCTTTTATTAAAACTGTCAGCATTTGTACTATAACTTTATCTTCATTTCTCCCCAAAGATTCTGTTTTGCTATGCCAGATTTTTTAAAGTTATTTTTACGTTAGTAAATGTTAGTTGTAGATGTCTGTTTAATAAGCAGACTAGAGGATGAACTCTCTGATTGCAATATTAAATGGTTAGTGTACTGGAAACAGAAAATTCATCAAAAGAAACACTCTAAGTGCTTTAAAGAGAGGGCTTTCACTGGTAAAAATATAGGTGGCCTACAGAAGTATGAATGATTTCCCCCCCCCCCCCTCTTTTTAACAGCTGTGAGTTCTTGAGCTACACGTACATACATGTTAGCATGAATCATCATCACATAAATTTTGGCTACACACATAAGAAATGTTGATAGCTGCTGTCCCTATATGAGTAGCTGTGCTCATGACGTCTACCTCAACGGATCTTTTCCTACCATCTCCCTCCCATCTAATTCAAAATTTATGGGGAATACTGACATGCAGAATCAAACTCTATAACCACAAAGTTGTTATAAAATCAAGCATGTACAATCAATGCTGCACAGACGCCGGGTGCAAGGGGGATATCTCCTCCTAACTTGCACACCATAGGACAAAAGCTTGGTACAGCTATAGGCAGAACTAAAATATAATCAAAGATTTTCCTGGAATTCGTATACATATTCATTATATTTCTGAGAACCCTTTAGCATACGGTCCCTCGCCCTTGCACGTGTGTGTGAGCAGTGGGGGTCTCCTCCTGGTGGTCGTAGGATGAAGGCTCATCATCTTCCTCATGAAGGCTCATAGTATTCCTCGCTGTAAACTTCTGACCCTGTGGGAGGGGTAGCCCCTGAATCAGTTCTAACTTGCCTTGCGGATATCTTATCACATACTCACCAAATGTCCTCAAGCTGTTCTCAAAAATCCTATCTTTAAGTCCTGCCCCCCCCCTTCACCCCCCTCCTCTGCATTGTCCTAATCCCAGTTTGTTGCTATCCCATTCTTCTAGCAGCCTCTGCATATTTGCTTCTGTAAACTCTCTCTATCTTTTACCCTTAGTTTCTGTGGACCTTTTATTACTCTCCAATTTCCTAGTTTCTGTGAACCCTTTCTTAGTCTTCAATACCACAGGCTTGCTCTCTGATGATGAGCTGCCAACTGCACTTCTCTATCCACCTCATAGCAGAGAGCTGATGCAGCATTAGCTGTGGTCAAAGAGTATTGTTTCTTTCTTTGCTGCCTCAGCATCTACAAATTGTAGCAGGGATGACTGTGAACCACGGAGGAGAACTTGGAAAACAGACACAGGTCAATTTTAGCAGTCCATTTTTAACAAGATAGGAACACAGACTGAAAAAAAAAATAAGAGGCTTCAACAAGGTTTCCTTCAATAATTTATATTTGGAGTAATAAATAATGTTATTATTGTAATCCTATATGTTGTTAGCTGACTGTGTGGCCATGACTTCACATTTAAAGCTAAGCTGACAATGAAGTCAGTAAGTTTGCCATGTAAACTCTGAATGTGTCCCAGCCAGTAGTACTGTGCAGAGTTTCAAGGCAAGTGATGGGAAACCTGGCTGTAAGTAAAATGAGTACCAAGCTTCCCAGGACTGGGGGCAGGTACAACAGTAGGTCTGCTACCTGCACTCCTTAAGCCAAAACTCCTTTATGAAGGATAAACAGGCTCCAAAGTGAGATAATGGAATAATGAAAATTCAGGCAAAATGGAAGATGACCAGTTATTTGTTTTCTTCATGTACCTATGAATATTTGAGGATGTTTTTCTGTACACTGACTTTCAACTTCTGCATCATTCATCACTATTCTTAGAATGTTACAATAAATTCAGTATTCCTAACAGTATGTCCTGCTTATCCTCTAGAAATTTTTGTAAAATAATATTATAATAATACTGCAATAATTGTGTTGGACTTGATGTAAAACTAGATATATAACAATTCCTAAACCTCAGTACAGTTGAAAAGTAGTACTGAGCCTGAGGGGTAGTGGAAAACTCAGTATTAAGTATACCTAGCTTATTTCCTGCGTTGAGAAAGTGGGCATTCATGGTGCAATGGTTTTCTTTCCACCCAGCAGCAGAAGTAAGTGAAATCCAGTACAAATAAACAGAGCAGTTAGCACGAGTGGATCAAGCTTTTTTGGTATCTTATTTGTCCTAAGCCATTCTTCAAACTTCAGTTTGATTGTAAGAGATGTCAGGCATGAAGGATTTAGTTCAAGGAAAGGAAAAGGACTGTGAGAATGGGTATAGAAAAATAAGGTGTGTTTTCCTTAAAACTTGCAGAAATTAACATCTGTTCAAAATTTCTGAAATGTTTATTTTAAGCTGCACTTTGTTGTTCTTAAATTTTTAGGCGTATATTACTATGCTGTGAGTGAAGTTCAGAGAATAAAAACCTTGGAAAGAAGCTGATCTTTTGTTACTTCAAGTCTACGCAGAAACAGAAAAGAAGAGTGAACTGAAAAGAAATTAGTTTGTTCTGCAGGACACTCAATAGCTTTTTTTTTTCCCCACAGCTTCACACACATGAAATAAAGCCCTGGATTTCCAAAAAAGGGACTTTACCAAAAGTATATCTTTTTATACTTGAAATAGGTTTTTGTTGTTGTTGTTGTTGTTTTGCATTTAGTACAGCCATTGGCTCTAAACAAGAAATTCTTACTACTTACGTGTATTGTAGTTAAGCATCATATCTTTCAAAGATTATTCCTCCTTTTAATGCTTATTCTGTGTATTGTGTGTGGTCAGACAAATAATGAGATACTCAAAGAAAGGGCAAAGTAAGTGCATCCTTCCAACAAACACATACTTTAGCTTGTACAAGATGCGTATTTTGGAGAATATCCACTTTTTAATAACAGACATTGTTTGAATGTACTGAGAATAATTCCTTCTTATTCACATCCTTCTGCAGAGGTGAAAACAAACATCCGTCATATAATCTTTCCTTGGGAAAATACTAATGGAGGAAAACTTTGAATTCTTGAGTGGGAGCTTTCAGAAACAGGAGTGTTTGAAAATTTTTATGATTCAGACTTCCAGTATAAGTGAAAGGATATTTAAATTCAAACAGTCTAGAGAATGCTTCTGAAATGGGCCATGAGATCTTCCGGGGGGGAAAAAAATGTCGGTGCTGATTGACAATGAACGATAGAATACTTTCACACTTTCACAGTAAATTGAAGAGTGCCAGTGTTTTAAGGGACAGTGTGTATCCCACTTTAAACAGGGGATAAAATAAATCTTTGAGATGTTTTTGTAATGTAGACTTTGCTAAACATCCACCCTTTTGAGGCTTTGTGAAAGGGAGTTTGTTTACAGAGCCTGAAGCTGATGAGAAGCAGAAGAAAATTAAGAAATGTTAGCTAGGTGAGTCAGTAGGAGCAGTCAGCTGGTCTCCTTCAGACATTTACAGAGCGCTCAGATAAATGGACAGAATGTTTAAAATTGGGCTGCACTTAATGAAAGTGCCTTGTTATAAGTATTAAACACCCAAAGACAACACAAAGCTCTTCAGACAAGTACTGAAGTCTGAATAGCAGCACTGCATTGAAAAGCTAGGATTGTAAACCAGCAGGGAACCAAAGCAGTTCATACAACTTACTCAGCACCTCAGCCAGGACAGTTTTTATGTGCATGCACTGATGTTAAATTGAAAGGAAAGGAATATATAGGTAAATAGCTATTTAACTTAGTCACTACTATTGTTTCAAATTCAGTTTCTGTCTTCTGTAGGTTGTTTTCCATATTCCACTGAATAACTGATCAGATCTTTCACGTAATCACTAACGCATATTTAAAAAAATAACATTTATATTGTTATAAATAAGAACATATATAGTAAATAGCAGTACAAGTGTAATATAGATGTAAGTATGCATGTGTGCATGTTAGTATGTCACTGTAGAAGAAAGGCAAGGTTGAAGTGCCATAACACATCTGGGACTGCACACACTGTGAACTAGTATATTGTTATGATGGTTTACACAGGAACATTAAGTAAGATACATTAACTTTTCTTTTTGAGTTCAAAAAAGCCCTATCCATCTTTCCTTGACCTTTGACACAGAATGTAAAGTATAGGTTAAAAAAGACCATTTAAAATGATAAATAGTTACTGAAATATTTGGTTGCTTCCTGAAAAATACTATCTAAAGAGAATTCAGCCCATTCGTTTCTATCAGTAGTGAGAAAGGACAGTACTGTCATGCCAGTAACACATAGAGACCTAACAAAAGAAAATGGGATCATCATGATTTTTTGTTTGTTTTTGTTTGTTTGTTTTGTTTTGTTTTGTTTTCCTCATAAAAACCAAATGGATAGAGTTTTAGAATGTCCTTTTCTGGAACATCAGATTTGGTGTACAATATTCTATACAGTCCAGATAGATTGTTTATTCCTGCCTCTCTTTTACGCTGCCCTTAAAAAACAAGTTTTTTGCAAATTTTTCACCAGGCAAGTCTTTAAAATTTAATTGTTGTATTTGCTTTTTCAGGTTCTTTATTCCAGCAGAGAACTCCACAGGTTTTGGAGTAGATGGCAGCCAAGATACATAAACTTTATTGTAGTTATTGCCCATTTGATGAGTCTGTGTCCCTAATGGCATTCTACTGGCTATTCACATGGAAAACAAAAAAATGGAAAATTTTACCAAAATATGAAATAAGACTCCCAAGGGGAAAACTCATTTATTTTTCTTACCCCAAACATAAGACATTTATGAACTGAACATGTCCCAGTGTTCAAATGTTTATCACAAAGAACAGTATCTCACTGTCAACATGTCCTCTACATTATTGATTGCCAGATGTATAGTCATCATACCAGAGGGAAAAAGCTTCCTCACATTTTCAAGCTTATTTTTGTCTTTATCTTTTACTGCAGGTCAGATAGTGACCAAGAGAACGCTGCCAAGATATTCCTTAAAATGGACCCTATGGAAAGTAAAATTGCAGGGATTGATCTTTCTGGGGGTTGGTCAAGATACAAGTCTTCCACATCTAGGCTGCCATTTCTAATCTGGTGTGAGGTGAGGTGTTACTCTCATTTAATTCCATAGACTACTTTCACAATTACTCACTCAAGGGCAAACACAACTTCCAGGAAAAGACTGTCATGGTGTTCCTCATCAGTATTCATTAAGATAGGAAGACTGCTTAAATCTAGTCCTGAACTTGGTCCTCAAACTTAAATAAAAATAACACTTTCTCAATAATTTCATGTTACTAAAATTAAAAAAAAAAAAAATGGAAGCAATGGGAAATTAGAAACTGAATAATTCAAAAATGGGACAAATTATATTGCTCCGCAAGAGAACCAATGTTATCACTTGTTTAACTGTACGTATAAATGGGAGTAA